>NC_069503.1:1133921194-1134151194 GCF_027579735.1 Bombina bombina
ATTTTCCAATGTTAATCAGTTACATATACAGTATATATGTATCACTATATAACACACACATATGCGTATGTCATTTTTTTCTATCAAACATTAGCTGCAAGATTTATACTTAACTGATAAAATAATTTTCGATTTAAATATGTTTGTAATCCAAAATACCAGCACTAAGACATTATCAAAATAATTTAAATAAAGATAGATTCTTGGAATAATACTATTTGTTTAAATGCATTACTTGATAAAAAGTGCTTTTCAACTGACAGCAAAAAAAAAAAAAGGAAAAGAAAAAAATTCTGTTATCTGAAACAATATGAAGGTGAATAGAATTGAGTGTAATTAATGTAAATATTAGAGGGATACCTGCTACCAACAGAAATGTTCTCAAATCTTCAATCACTCAGAAATAATCACAATTTTAAAGTTATGCTAAAAGTCTGTATATGTAATTACATTACAACTGTGCACATTTGTATTTTTTTTTTTTTTTAACTTTTATAGATTCTATAAAGTTAAACTTTTTTACGTTTTTTTCAAACCAGCGCACAAATAAATAAATAAACATAAATAAATATTGTATTCCACTTAATTCAAAGTAAATATAAATTAAATCTTAATGTATTTATTTATTTTGCTTTTATGCTCTCAAAGTTATTACCAATTTTGCTAACACTAAAAAAATATATGATATAACATTTTAGGTTTTATACTGCATATATTTTCTAATTCTAAACTGAAAACATTTTTATATGAATTAGTCATTGAACATCATTATTGCTAAAGAGATCCCAATTAAAAAGTTGCACCAATACCCCAAAACAAAACCTACATAGCTACTTTCATCTAAAAAAAAACTTTTAAATTCAAAGTAGGTTGAAGCTGTGATTTTCAGCGACTTGTTACTTCATTAGCACAAAAGGTCTAATAAAATTAATTCTATTCAAAGCACAGGGTACAAAAAGCTCTCGGAAAAAAACACAAAACAAGGCTGGAAATGAATAGAAAATGTAATATTTAACTATTAAAAAAATAAAAACATTACAGCAGACTAGAAAGTGAAAAATGTAAGTGGGTAATTTGCTGTAAAATTCTATATTCGTTCAAAATATATTTTGCATATAATTAATTATAATGCAACATTTTATTTTTTTAATTTAGGAATCAATATTTACTATTTTCTTTTATATATTGTTTTGTTAAACTTTGAAGAGATAGTTAAAGGATTTTATTATGTTTAATTAAAAGCTTTAAATTTATTTATATATATAAAAAAAATTAAAAAAAACTTTCCTATAGAGGTTATTTTATTTGAGAACAAAAAATGTCAGTGTATAGTGTAATGTAGATTTTAATTTCTTTAACTGAATATGTATTATTCAAAGCATGTTTTTTTTTAAAAAAAATGAAAAATAAGAAAACACTAAAATTCACATAGCAGTAAACTGAATTTGTAAATATTAAAGTAATTCATTAAAATTCATATTTCCAGATGGAGACGATATCTTGTAGATGTAAATGTATGACTTCCTCCCAAACTCTCATATACACTCACCCAGACCAAGGTACAAATATCACTACATGCCACCACAAAATTCCAATAGTGGATATGTTAAGAATCAGTTTTATTTTATTTTGGTAGCAAATGAAAAGCGGTAAGGGATGGCAATAATGTGTTAACATGAATAAAACGTTTCATAAAAATCACAGAAAGAAAGAAAATTGTTTATTATTTTCCTTCTTTATTTTTTGTGTTTTATTCTTCTGGAAGTTGCAATAGCTAAATTTATTTCAAGAGCATTTGCTATAAAAAAAATACTTGTCTCAATTAAATTGCAAAGATGCAATATTAAAAAAAAAAAAATGTAAAAATCAGGCTTTATATAGCACTAATTTCATGGCTCAAATATCTGGCAAAACTTCCTAAAAACTGAACAGAGAAGCAACGTCAAAATCTGCTACTTCAGTACATTAGAGTCAAAATTATTGGAAGTTAACTAACATAAAACATATTTTGTGAATTGATTTTTATTCATTTTTTGCAGAAATATTGTGCATTAGCATTAAACTTTAAATAACATTTGTTTCCCAAGGGTAAATTCATAAATAAGACCGGTGCATAGACTTAAAAGCAGCCCAATAATTAATATATTACTATATTACCCAATAAGGGTTTAATTAGAATGTATGTTTATTACCCAACTTTGTAACAGCATAGATAATTTATTTAAATCTCTATAAAACAGTATAATGTATCCAATTGCTTCCTTTATATAGTGCATTAGGGTCTCGGATCATTAACAATAATGTTCGTATTCATTTTTAAATAGTATTTGCATGCTATTACATACAAACTTTCCTTAAGACTTTTTTGTATGTTTTTTTTTTTTGTCTTTATATCACCAAGCAAAATATAGGCTCAGAACAAAAAGGCATTTAAACGAACTAAACTCTACAATTATATACAAGTAGACACTTTAAATAATAGACGTTATCTGGCTCAGCTTTCCTTTTAAATAGTAAAAATATAAACAAGAAAGAAAATGAGAAATAAAACAGTCACACTCATCCCTTTTGACGTTTGAAGTCCTTTGACATAGAAGTTAATATTAAGTTTCCACAAGTCCCAGTTTGCAAGAGTTGCATTTCACACGCTGAGTCCAGGAAAGTGAATTAAGACTTTGAGTGTTTTTGGGTCATATACAAGATGCACAAATTGTCCTTTCTTCGAAGAAATTAATAATTAAAAAAAAAAAGACGGTAAAACAAAAACAAACAAAAACACATTCTACATCATGCTTTCTTGTCTGGACTAGTAGAAAAGAACTTTGGATTCCCATACATGACCTGCATGCAGGATTGCTAAAAAGACTATTTTAGACCCAAAGTATTTGCACAGTTTTGATCAGTTCATTTGATTTACATTACTATCACAGAAAACATGGATTCTGGAGTCCTGGAGGATAAAATGCAGCTTTCGACTTAAATATGTGTGTTTTATGAGAATTGAATCTGATTGTATTGCTATTTTGTGTCAGACTGTTCCTCTCTGGTTTTACAAGATTTTGCAATTAAGACTTGTTTGAAATAATTCTGGCTCATTAAGCATTCCTACTTGATAGGGGTATATTGTGCCCCTATAAGTCCATCTGTGGTTCATTATATTTACAGGTCCTTGTAGGTTCTCACTGAATAATGTATATTTATGATGAAGAGCTATGACAGCTCTGGGGAAAAAACAAAAAAGTAATTTGCTGTCCCAAAAGTCACAATATATAGTGAATGGATTAAATGCATTGTGGTTTAGTGAGTACAGTTGTTAGAGAAAATGCATAAGTTACGTTGTTGAAACTACAAGTCTTTTTGTTTTTTTACCTGGAAGAGCTGCAATCTACAGAAGCTAGCACACTTCCTCACTGGCTTATTAGGAGTAAGAGGTCAGAGAGTCGTGGGTCTCACATGAAGAAGTCAGTGGTGCCTTTGCCAGGGTTGGACTGTGGTGGAGATTCCCTGGTGGTGAAGCTTCTGCTGGCCAGTTTCTCATACTTGTCTTTATAAAGATCCCTCTCCTTGGCCAGCCTGGAGACCTCTTGCTTGAGCTGCTCTACCTGGGTCTGGAGCTGACATTTCTCAGTCTCCAGAATGTGCCTCTGCTGGACCCTTTTGTACCTGCAGGACTGGGCATAGCCTCTGTTCTTCAAGGTCCTTCTCTTCTGCTTGAGGCGTATTACTTCCTCCTTGCTGAAGCCTCTGAGCTGCCTGTTGAGTTCCCTCACAGACATGCTGACCAACTGCTCATCTGAGAACCTCTCTTCTAACCTGAGGTGATGGCTGTGGTGATGATGATGGTGGTGGACCTGGTGGTGGTGCCCAGATGGTGCCATCTCCTCCCCTGGGTACTGCTGCCCCCTGAAGCCATCATAGCCCTGGTGGTGGTGATGGTGGTGGTGGGGATTCCCTATCAAAGCCTCCACAGCATCTTCGGGGGTCAGGTTCAGGGCTTCTGGGTTGATGTGGTGCTGGTAGTTAGACATCCAGTACAGGTCCTCCAGCTGGGGCTTGCCGGCAGAGTTGGGGTTGTTGGGGTTCACGTTGGGTTGTGCCCCAGGGCTGGGTGCACAAAAGCTGGGAGAGGAAGGCACAGAGGAGCAGGGGGTGCTGATGGGAGTAGAGGACAAGGATCCTGGGGGTAGGCGGTGGCAGAATCTCTCAGCTTCTGGGGGCTCCTTCTTCACCTCAAATTTCATCAGATCAAAGTCATTAACATAATCAATGGCAAGAGGGCTGTTGGGCAGCTCTGCGCTCATGGCCAGATCAGAGGCCATCTCAGTCCATATAAGAGCTGTCACTGCCTCTCACCACAATTTAAGTGCTCCACGCCCCCTCTGTACACGGCAGCCTGGAGGAAGGCTCAGCTCTCAGACTCTGCTGGGATGACTTTAACCCACTGCACACTCTAATGCAAACTGTGATCAGTGCACTCTCTAATGCCAACTGTGTTCAGTGCCCACTCCTCTAATGCAAACTGTGATCAGTGCACTCACCAATGCCAACTGTGTTCAGTGCCCACTCCTCTAATGCAAACTGTGATCAGTGCACACTCATCTAATGCAAACTGTGATCAGTGCACACTCCTCTAATGCCAACGGTGTTCAGTGCACACTCCTCTAATGCCAACTGTGTTCAGTGCACTCTCTTCTAATGCCAGCTGTGATCAGTGCACTCTCTTATGCCAGCTGTGATCAGTGCACTCTCTTATGCCAGCTGTGATCAGTGCACTCTCTTCTAATGCAAACTGTGTTCAGTGCACACTCCTCTAATGCCAACTGTGTTCAGTGCCCACTCCTCTAATGCAAACTGTGATCAGTGCACTCACCAATGCCAACTGTGTTCAGTGCCCACTCCTCTAATGCAAACTGTGATCAGTGCACACTCATCTAATGCCAACGGTGTTCAGTGCACACTCATCTAATGCCAACGGTGTTCAGTGCACACTCCTCTAATGCCAACGGTGTTCAGTGCACACTCCTCTAATGCCAACTGTGTTCATTGCACTCTCTTCTAATGCCAGCTGTGATCAGTGCACTCTCTTATGCCAGCTGTGATCAGTGCACTCTCTTCTAATGCCAGCTGTGATCAGTGCACTCTCTTCTAATGCCAGCTGTGATCAGTGCACTCTCTAATGCCAAATGTGATCAGTGCACTCTCTAATGCCAAATGTGATCAGTGCACTCTCCTCTAATGCCAGCTGTGATCAGTGCACTCTCTGCTCCGGGTGCACACTCTGCTGCTGCGCGCTCCAGAAGTGCAGATCTCTGGGTTCAGTTCTGACAAAGAGTAAAATGACAACAGCTCTAATCCAAAAGTTGCAGCATCAGAGGCTGGAGACTTTGCTGGATGTTGCAGTAGTCGGTACAGGGATGGGGTCTCAGGCAGAGGTGAGCTGCATTCCTTCCCCAGCTGTGAGGTGATAGCCCGGTGTGTGGCCCCGTGTGTGGCCCCGCGTGTCCCTGTATAAGAGCGCTGCGCCTCTGCACGCACCTCTACTGACAGCCTCAATGGAGAACTCTGCCCTTTAACCAGACAACGTGCGTAGCCACGCCCTGCAAGGTGTGGGGATCCCGCCCGGGACCAATCACACGCCCCCGTTACACGGTACATTTACATATCTCTCCAGCAATGTAAGTCAGAAGCTGTCAATCTCCCCGAGGGAACAGCTGGAAGCAAGAGAACGGCGTGAGCCCTCTAGTGGTCTTGTGAAGGTACTGCGCGATCAGCGTATCGCTTCTATAGGTCATATGTGTGTAGCTTGTGCTATTATTATATCAGTATCAGACTGTGTAATAAATACATTTACAGCTCCTGCGCCCCTACGCACGGAATCATTATGCACTATATGACTGTATGACCTGTTCTTTATAGAGACTGTACATTGCCCAGCACAGCTTCTGGCTGGGTATACTGGGCGCACAGCACACAATGTAATGGCACTGCAGTAATATGGTTTGGTACTGGACTGGCCAGTTAGGAATAAGGTTAGGGTTTGGTTGGAGTTAAGGTTAAGGTTGGTGTTAGGGATATGGTTAGGGATGGAGTTAGGGATAAGGTTATGGTTTGGTTGGAGTTAAGGTTAAGGTTGGTGTTAGGGATATGGTTAGGGATGGAGTTAGGGATAAGGTTATGGTTTGGTTGGAGTTAAGGTTAAGGTTGGTGTTAGGGATAAGGTTATGGTTGGAGTTAGGGATAAGGTTAGGAAAGCAGTCAGGGATAAAGTTAGGGTTTGAGTTACGGATAAGGTTGGAGTTAGGGATAAGATTAGGGATGGAGTTAGGGATAAGGTTAGGGATGGAGTTAGGGATAGGATTTGGATGGCGTTAGGGATAAGGTTAGGGATAGGATTCTGATGGAGTTAGGGATAAGGTTAGGGATGGAGTTAGGGATAAGGTTAGGGATGGAGTTAGGGATAGGATTCGGATGGATTTAGGGATAAGGTTAGGGATGGAGTTATGGATAAGATTGGGATGGAGTCAGGGATACGTTTAGGGATGGAGTTAGGAATAGGCTTGGGATGGAGTTAGAGATAAGTTAGGGATGGAGTTAGGGATAGGATTTGGATGGAGTTAGGGATAAGGTTAGGTTTAGAGTTTGGGATAAGGTTAGGGATGGAGTTAGGGATAGGATTGGATGGAGTTAGGGATAAGGTTATGGATGGCGTTGGGGATAGGATTGGGATGGAGTTAGGGATAAGGTTAGGTTTGGAGTTAGGGATAAGGTTAGGTATGGAGTTAGGGATGGAATTAGGGATAGGATTGGGATGGAGTTAGGGATAAGGTTAGGGATGGCATTAGGGATATGATTGGGATGGAGTTAGGGATAAGGTTAGGGATGGAGTTAGGGATAGGATTGGGATGGAGTTAGGGATAGGGTTAGGGATGAAGTTAGGGATAGGATTGCAATGGAGTTAGGGATGAGGTTAGGGATGGAGTAATGGGCTAGGATTTGGATGGAGTTAGGGATAAGGTTAAGTTTTGAGTTAGGGATAGGGTTAGGGATAGAGTTAGGTATAAGTTTAGGGATGGAGTTAGGGATAGGATTGGGATGGAGATAGGGATAAGGTTAGGGATGGAGTTAGGGATAGGATTTGGATGGAGTTAGAGATAAGGTTAGGTTTCGAGTTAGGGATAGGGTTAGGGATAGAGTTAGGTATAAGGTTATGGATGGGATGGAGTTCGGGATAAGGTTAGGGATTGAATGGAATTAGGGATAGGATTGGGATGGAGTTAGGGATAAGGTTATGGATGGATTTAGAGATAGGATTGGGATTGAGTTAGGGTTACGATTGGGATGGAGTTAGGCATAAGCTTAGGGATGGAGTTAGAGATAGGATTGGGATGGAGTTAGGGATATGATTGGGATGGAGTTAGGGATAAGGTTAGGGATGGAGTTAGGGATAGGATAGGGATAAAGTTAGGGATAAGGTTAGGGATGGAGTAAGAGATACGATTGAGATGGAGTTAGGGATAAGGTTATGGATGGAGTTAGGGATATGATTGGGATGAAGTTAGGGATAAGGTTAGGTTTGGAGTTAGGGATAAGGTAGAGATGGAGTTAGAGATAAGGTTAGGGATGGAGTTAGGGATATGATTGGGATGGAGTTAGGGATAAGGTTAGGGATGAAGTTAGGAATAGGATGTGGATGGAGTTAGGGATAAGGTTAGGTTTGGAGTTAGGGATAAGGTTAGGGATGGAGTTAGGGATAAGGTTAGGGATGAAGTTAGGAATAGGATTAGGATGGAGTTAAGGATAAGGTTAGGGATAGGATTTTGATGGAGTTAGAGATAAGATTAGTGATGGAGTTACAGATAAGGTTAGGAATTTAGTTAGGGATAGGATTGGGATGGAGTTAGGGATGGAGTTAGGGATAGGATTAGGATGGAGTTAGGGATAAGGTTAGGGATGGCATTAGGGATAGGATTGGGATGGAGTTAGGGATAGGATTATGATGGAGTTAGGGATAAGTTTAGGGATGGCATTAGAGATAGGATTGGGATGGAGTTAGGGATAAGGTTAGGAATGAAGTTATGGATAGGATTGGTCTGGAGTTAGGGATAGGATTGGGATGGAGCTACGGATAAGGTTAGCGATGGAGTTATGGATAGGATTGGGTTGGAGTTAGGGATAAGGTTAGGTTTTGAGTTAGGGATAAGGTTATGGATACAGTTAGGGATAAGGTTAGGTATGGAGTTAGAGATAAGGTTAGAGATGGAGTTAGGGATAGGATTGGGATGGAGTTAGGGATAAGGTTAGGGATGGAGTTAGGAATATGATTGGGATGGCGTTAGGGATAAGGTTAGGGATGGAGTAAGGGAGATGATTTGGATGGAGTTAGGGATAAGGTTAGGTTTGGAGTTAGGGATACGGTTATGGATAGAGTTAGGTAAAGGTTAGGAATGGAGTTAGGGATAGGATTGGATGGAGTTAGGGATAGGAATGAGAAGGAGTTAGGGATACGTTTAGGGATGAGTTAGAGATAGGATTGGGATGGAGTTAGGGATAAGGTAAGGGATGGAGTTAGGGATAGAATTGGGATGGAGTTAGGAATAAGGTTAGGGATGGAGTTAGGGCTAGGATTTTGATGGAGTAAGGGATGAAGTTAGGGATAAATTTAGGGATGGAGTTATTGATAATATTGGGATGGAGTTAGGGCTAGGATTTTGATGGAGTAAGGGATGAAGTTAGGGATAAGTTTAGGGATGGAGTTATTGATAATATTGGGATGGAGTTAGGGATAAGGTTAGGGATGGAGTTAGGGATAGGATTTGGATGAAGTTAAAGATAAGGTTAGGTTTAGAGTTAGGGATAAGGTTAGGGATGGAGTTTGGGATAAGGCTAGGGATGGAGTTAGGGATAGGGTTGGGATGGAGTTAGAGATAAGGTTAGGGGTGGAGTTAGGTATAGGATTAGGATGGAGTTAGGGATAAGATTAGGGGTGGCATTAGAGATAGGATTAGGATGGAGTTAGAGATAAAGTTAGGTATGGAGTTAGGGATAAGGTTAGGAATGGAGTTAAGGATAAGGTTAGGGATGGAGTTAGAGATAAAATTAGGTATGGAGTTAGAGATAAGGTTAGGGATGGAGTTATGGATAAGGTTAGGGTTGGAGTTAGGGATAGGATTGGGATGAAGTTAGGGATAAGGTTAGGGATGGAGTTAGGGATAAGGTTAGGCATGGAGTTAGAGATAAGGTTAGGGATGGAGTTAGGGATAGGATTGGGATGGAGTTAGGGATACGGTTAGGGATGGAGTTAGGGATAAGGTTAGGGATGAAGTTAGGAATAGGATTAGTATGGAGTTATGGATAAGGTTAGGGAAGGCATTAGGGATAGGATTGGGATGGAGTTAGATATAAGGTTAGCGATGGAGTTAGGGATAAGGTTAGGGATGGAGTTAGGGATAAGGTTAGGGATGGAGTTAGGGATTGGATTAGATGGAGTTAGGGATAAAGTTAGGGATGGCATTAGGAATAGGATTGGGATGGAGTTAGGGATAAGGTTAGGTTTGGAGTTAGGGATAGGATTAGGATGGAGTTAGGGATAAGGTTAGGGATGGCATTAGAGATAGGATTGGGATGGAGTTAGGGATAAGGTTAGGAATGAAGTTATGGATAGGATTGGTCTGGAGTTAGGGATAGGATTGGAATGGAGCTAGGGATAAGGTTAGCGATGGAGTTATGGATAAGATTGGGTTGGAGTTAGGGATAAGGTTAGGGATAAAGTTAGGGATAAGGTTAGGTATGGCGTTAGAGATAAGGTTAGGGATTGAGTTAGGGATAGGATTGGGATGGAGTTAGGGATAAGGTTAGGGATGGAGTTAGGAATATTATTGGGATGGCGTTAGGGATAAGGTTAGGGATGGAGTTAGGGAGATGATTTGGACGGAGTTAGGTATAAGGTTAGGTTTTTAGTTAGGGATAGGGTTATGGATAGAGTTAGGTAAAGGTTAGGGATGGAGTTAGGGATAGGATTGGATGGAGTTAGGGATAATGTTAGGGATGGCATTAGGGATAGGATTGGGATGGAGTTAGGGATAGGAATGAGGAGTTAGGGATACATTTAGGGATGGAGTTAGGGATAGAATTGGGATGGAGTTAGGGATAAGGTTAGGGATGGAGTTAGGTTAGGATTTGGATGGAGTAAGGGATGAAGTTAGGTTTAATATTAGGGATAAGTTTAGGGATGGAGTTATTGATAGGATTGGGATAGAGTTAGGGATAAGGTTAGGGATGGAGTTAGGGATAGGATTTGGATGGAGTTAAAAATAAGGTTAGGTTTAGAGTTAGGGATAAGGTTTGGGATGGAGTTAGGGATAGGATTGGGATGGAGTTAGGGATAAGGTTAGGGATGGCATTAGAGATAGGATTAGGATGGAGTTAGAGATAAGGTTAGGTATGGAGTTAGGGATAAGGATTAGGGATGGAGTTAGGGATAAGGTTAGGGATGGAGTTAGGAATAGGATTTGGATGGAGTTAGGGATAAGGTTAGGTTTGGAGTTAGGGATAAGGATTAGGGATGGAGTTAGGGATAAGGTTAGGGATGGAGTTAGGGATAAGGTTAGGTTTGGAGTTAGGGATAAGGTTAGGGATGGAGTTAGGGATAAGGTTAGGGATGGAGTTAGGAATAGGATTGGGATGGAGTTAGGGATAAGGTTATGGAAGGCAATATGGATAGGACTGGGATGGAGTTAGATATAAGGTTAGGGATGGAGTTAGGGATAAAGTTAGGGATGGAGTTAGGGATAAGGTTAGGGATGGAGTTAGGGATTATATTAGGTTGGAGTTAGGGATAAGGTTAGGGTTGAAGTTAGGGACAGGATTGGATTGGAGTTAGGGATAAGTTTAGGGGTGGCATTAGGGATAATGTTAGGATTGAGGTTAGGTAAAGGATTGGGTTGTAGTTAGGGATAATGTTAGGGTTCGAGTTAGGTATAGGATTGGAGTTAGGGATAAGGTTAGGGTTGGGCTTAGGGATATCATTTGGATAGATTTAGGGATAAGGTTAGGGAAATAATTATATAGAGATAGGATTGGGATGGAGTTAGGGATAAGGTTAGGAATGAAGTTATGGATAGGATTGGTCTGGAGTTAGGGATAGGATTGGAATGGAGCTAGGGATAAGGTTAGCGATGGAGTTATGGATAAGATTGGGTTGGAGTTAGGGATAAGGTTAGGGATAAAGTTAGGGCTAAGGTTAGGTATGGCGTTAGAGATAAGGTTATTGATTGAGTTAGGGATAGGATTGGGATGGAGTTAGGGATAAGGTTAGGGATGGAGTTAGGAATATTATTGGGATGGCATTAGGGATAAGGTTAGGGATGGAGTTAGGGATAGGATTGGGATGGAGTTAGGGATAAGGTTAGGAATGGAGTTAGGGATAGGATTGGGGTGGAGTTAGGGATAAAGTTAGGGATGGCATTAGGTATAGGATTGGAATGGAGTTAGGGATAAGGTTAGGGATGGAGTTAGGGATAGGATTGGGATGGAGTTAGGGATAAGGTTAGGGATGGAGTTAGGGATAGGATTGGGGTGGAGTTAGGGATTAGGTTAGGGATGTCATTAGGGATAGGATTGGGATGGAGTTAGGGATAAGGTTAGGGATGAAGTTAAGGATAGCATTGGGCTGGAGTTAGGGATAAGGATAGGGATGGGGTTAGGGATAGGATTGGGATGGAGTTAGGGATATGATTGGGATGGAGTTAGGGATAAGGTTAGGGATGGGGTTAGGGATAGGATTGGGATGGAGTTAGGGATAAGGTTAGGGATGGAATTAGGGATAGGATTGGGATGGAGTTTGGAATAAGGTTTGGGATGGAGTTAGGGATAGGATTGGGATGGAGTTAGGGATAGGAATGGGATAGAGTTATGGATAAGGTAATGGATGGAGTTAGAGATAGGATTGGGATGGAGTTAGTGATAAGGTTAGGGATGGAGTTAGTGATAGGATTGGGATGGAGTTTGGAATAAGGTTTGGGATGGAGTTAGGGATAATATTAGGTTGGAGTTAGGGATAAGGTTAGGGTTGAAGTTAGGGACAGGATTGGATTGGAGTTAGGGATAAGTTTAGGGGTGGCATTAGGGATAATGTAAGGGTTGAGGTTAGGTAAAGGATTGGGTTGTAGTTAGGGATAATGTTAGGGTTCGAGTTAGGTATAGGATTGGAGTTAGGGATAAGGTTAGGGTTGGGCTTAGGGATATCATTTGGATAGATTTAGGGATAAGGTTAGGGAAATAATTATATAGAGATAGGATTGGGATGGAGTTAGGGATAAGGTTAGAAATGAAGTTATGGATAGGATTGGTCTGGAGTTAGGGATATGATTGGAATGGAGCTAGGGATAAGGTTAGCGATGGAGTTATGGATAAGATTGGGTTGGAGTTAGGGATAAGGTTAGGGACAAAGTTAGGGATAAGGTTAGGTATGGCGTTAGAGATATGGTTAGGGATTGAGTTAGGGATAGGATTGGGATGGAGTTAGGGATAAGGTTAGGGATGGAGTTAGGAATATTATTGGGATGGCGTTAGGGATAAGGTTAGGGATGGAGTTAGGGAGATGATTTGGATGGAGTTAGGGATAAGGTTAGGTTTTTAGTTAGGGATAAGGTTATGGATAGAGTTAGGTAAATGTTAGGGATGGAGTTGGATGGAGTTAGGGATAATGTTAGGGATGGCGTTAGGGATAGGATTGGGATGGAGTTAGGGATAGGAATGAGGAGTTAGGGATACGTTTAGGGATGGAGTTAGGGATAGAATTGGGATGGAGTTAGGGATAAGGTTAGGGATGGAGTTAGGGTTAGGATTTGGATGGAGTAAGGGATGAAATTAGGTTTAATATTAGGGATAAGTTTAGGGATGGAGTTATTGATAGGATTGGGATAGAGTTAGGGATAAGGTTAGGGATGGAGTTAGGGATAGGATTTGGATGGAGTTAAAAAATAAGTTTAGGTTTAGAGTTAGGGATAAGGTTTGGGATGGAGTTAGGGATAGGATTGGGATAGAGTTAGGGATAAGGTTAGGGATGGCATTAGAGATAGGATTAGGATGGAGTTAGAGATAAGGTTAGGTATGGAGTTAGGGATAAGGTTAGGGATGGAGTTAGGAATAGGATTTGGATGGAGTTAGGGATAAGGTTAGGTTTGGAGTTAGGGATAAGGATTAGGGATGGAGTTAGGGATAAGGTTAGGGATGGAGTTAGGAATAGGATTTGGATGGAGTTAGGGATAAGGTTAGGTTTGGAGTTAGGGATAAGGTTAGGGATGGAGTTAGGGATAAGGTTAGGGATGGAGTTAGGGATAAGGTTAGGGATGGAGTTAGGGATAAGGTTAGGGATGGAGTTAGGAATAGGATTGGGATGGAGTTAGGGATAAGGTTAGGGAAGGCAATATGGATAGGACTGGGATGGAGTTAGATATAAGGTTAGGGATGGAGTTAGGGATAAAGTTAGGGATGGAGTTAGGGATAAGGTTAGGGATGGAGTTAGGGATTGGATTAGATGGAGTTAGGGATAAGGTTAGGGATGGAATTAGGAATAGGATTGGGATGGAGTTAGGGATAAGGTTAGGTTTGGAGTTAGGAATAAGGTTAGGTATGGAGTTAGGGATAAGGTTAGGGATGGAGTTAGGAATAGGATTGGTATGGAGTTAGGGATAAGGTTAGGGATGGCATTAGGTATAGGATTGGAATGGAGTTAGGGATAAGGTTAGGGATGGAGTTAGGGATAGGATTGGGATGGAGTTAGGGATAAGGTTAGGGATGGAGTTAGGGATAGGATTGGGGTGGAGTTA
The DNA here is from genome assembly GCF_027579735.1 of Bombina bombina. Classification (NCBI taxonomy): domain Eukaryota; kingdom Metazoa; phylum Chordata; class Amphibia; order Anura; family Bombinatoridae; genus Bombina; species Bombina bombina. The sequence goes on from NC_069503.1 coordinate 1,133,935,024, forward strand.
GGGATAAAGTTATGGATGGCATTAGGTATAGGATTGGAATGGAGTTAGGGATAAGGTTAGGGATGGAGTTAGGGATAGGATTGGGATGGAGTTAGGCATAAGGTTAGGGATGGAGTTAGGGATAGGATTGGGGTGGAGTTAGGGATTAGGTTAGGGATGTCATTAGGGATAGGATTGGGATGGAGTTAGGGATAAGGTTAGGGATGAAGTTAAGGATAGCATTGGGCTGGAGTTAGGGATAAGGATAGGGATGGGGTTAGGGATAGGATTGGGATGGAGTTAGGGATATGATTGGGATGGATTTAGGGATAAGGTTAGGGATGGAGTTAGGGATAGGATTGGGATGGAGTTAGGGATAGGATTGTGATGGAGTTAGGGATAAGGTTAGGGATGGAATTAGGGATAGGATTGGGATGGAGTTAGGGATAGGAATGGGATAGAGTTATGGATAAGGTAATGGATGGAGTTAAAGATAGGATTGGGATGGAGTTAGTGATAAGGTTAGGGATGGAGTTAGTGATAGGATTGGGATGGAGTTTGGAATAAGGTTTGGGATGGAGTTATGGATTGTATTGGGTTGGAGTTAGGGATAAGGTTAGGGTTGAAGTTAGGGACAGGATTGGGTTGGAGTTAGGGATAAGTTTAGGGGTGGCATTAGGGATAAGGTTAGGATTGAGGTTAGGTAAAGAATTGGGTTGTAGTTAGGGATAATGTTAGGGTTCGAGTTAGGTATAGGATTGGAGTTAGGGATAAGGTTAGGGTTGGGCTTAGGGATATCATTTGGATAGATTTAGGGATAAGGTTAGGGAAATAATTATATATAATGTTCTGTTTGGAGTTACGGATAAGTTTGTGGTTAGGGATAGGATTTGGATGGAGTTAGGGATAAGGTTACGGTTGGGGTTAGGGATAGGATTTTAGTAAGATATAAGGTTATAGCTGGAGTTAGGGATAGGATTGGGATGGAGTTAGGGATAAGGTTAGGGTTGAAGATAGGGATAGGATTGGTTTGGAGTTAGGGATAAGGTTAGGGATGGAGTTAGGGATAAGGTTAGGGATGGAGTTAGGGATAGGATTGGGATGGAGTTAGGGATGGAGTTAGTAATAGAATTGTTATGGAGTTAGCGATAAGTTAGGGATGGAGTTAGGGATAGGGTTTGGATGGAGTTAGGGATAAGGTTAGGTTTGGAGTTAGGGATAGGGTTAGGGATAGAGTTAGGTATAAGGTTAGGGATGGAGTTAGGGATATGATTGGGATGGAGTTAGGGATAAGGTTAGGGATGGAGTTAGGGATAGGATTTGGATGGAGTTAGGGATAAGGTTAGGTTTGGAGTTAGGGATAGGGTTAGGGATAGAGTTAGGTATAAGGTTAGGGATGAAGTTAGGGATAATATTGGATGGAGGTACGGATAATGTTAGAGAAGGCGTTAGGGATAGGATTGGGATGGAGTTAGGGATAGGATTGGGATGGAGTTAGGGATAAGGTTAGGGATGGAGTTAGTGTTAGGATTTGTATGGAGTAAGGGATGAGGTTAGGTTTAAAGTTAGCGATAAGTTTAGAGATAAAGTTAGGGATAGGATTGGGATGGAGTTAGGGATAAGGTTAGGGATGGAGTTAGGAATAGGATTTGGATGGAGTTAAAGATAAGGTTAGGTTTAGAGTTAGGGATAAGGTTAGGGATAGGATTGGGATGGAGTTAGGGATAAGGTAAGGGATGGAGTTAGGGATAGGATTGCGATGGAGTTAGGGGTAAGGTTAGGGATGGCGTTAGGGATAGGATTAGGATGGAGTTAGAGTTATGGTTAGGTATTGAGTTAGGGATAAGGTTAGGTTTGGGGTTAGGGATAATGTTAGGGATGGAGTTAGTGATAAGGTTAGGGATGGAGTTAGGAATAGGATTAGGATGGAGTTAGAGATAAGGTTAGGAATGGAGTTAGGGATAGGATTGGGATGGAGTTAGGGATAAGGTTAGGTATGGAGATAGGGATAAGGTTACGGATGGAGTTAGGGATAGGATTGGATGGAGTTAGGGATAAGGTTAGGTTTGGAGTTAGGGATAGAGTTAGGGATAGAGTTAGGTATAAGGTTAGGGATGGGGTTAGTGATAGAATTGGTATGGAGTTAGGGATAAGGTTAGGGATGGAGTTAGGGATAGGATTTGGATGGAGTTAGGGATAAGGTTAGGTTTGGAGTTAGGGATAGGGTTAGGGATAGAGTTAGGTATAAGGTTAGGGATGGAGTTAGGGATAGGATTGGGATGGAGTTAGGGAAATGGTTAGGGATGGAGTTAGGGATAGGATTTGGATGGAGTTAGGGATAGGATTTGGATGGAGTTAGGGATAAGGTTATTTTTGGAGTTAGGGATAGGGTTAGGGATAGAGTTAGGTATAATGTTAGGGATGGAGTTAGGGATAGGATTTGATGGAGTTACGGATAATGTTAGAGAAGTTGTTAGGGATAGGATTGGGATGGAGTTAGGGATAGGATTGAGAAGGAGTTAGGGATAAGGATAGGGATGGAGTTAGGGATAGGATTGGGATGGAGTTAGGGATAAGGTTAGGGATGGAGTTAGGGTTAGGATTTGGATGGAGTAAGGGATGAGGTTAGGTTTAAAGTTAGGGATAAGTTTAAAGATGGAGTTAGGGATACGATTGGGATGGAGTTAGGGATAACGCTAGGGATGGACTTAGGGATAGGATTTGGATGGAGTTAAAGATAAGGTTAGGTTTAGAGTTAGGGATAAGGTTAGGGATAGGATTGGGATGGAGTTAGTTTTAGGATTGGGATGGAGTTAGGGATAAGGTTAGGTTTGGAGTTAGGGATAATGTTAGGGATGGAGTTAGGGATAAGGTTAGGGATGGAGTTAGGAATAGGATTGGGATGGAGTTAGGGATAAGGTTAGGGAAGGAATTAGGGATAGGATTAGGATGGAGTTAGAGAAGGTTAGGAATGGAGTTAGGGATAGGATTGGGATGGAGTTAGGGATAAGGTTAGGGATGATGTTAGGGATAGGATTGGATGGAGTTAGGGATAAGGTTAGGGATGGCATTAGGGATAGGATTGGGATGGAGTTAGGGATAAGGTTAGGGATGGAGTTAGAAATAGGAATTGTATGGAGTTAGGGATAAGGTTAGGGATGGAGTTAGGGATAGGATTATCTTAGAATTAGGGATAAAGTTTGGGATGGCATTAGGGATAATATTAGGATGGAGTTAAGGATAAGGTTAGGGATGAAGTTAGAGATAGGATTGGGATGGAGTAAGGGATATGATTGGGATGGAGTTAGGGATAAGGTTAGGGATGGAGTTAGGGATATGATTGGGATGGAGTTAGGGATAAGGTTAGGGATGGAGTTAGAGATAGGATTGGGATGGAGTTAGGGATAAGGTTAGGGATGGAGTTAGGGATAGGATTGGGATGGAGTTAGGGATAAGGTTAGGGATGGAGTTAGGGATAAGGTTAGGGATGGAGTTAGGGATAGGATTGGGATGGAGTTATGGATAAGGTGTGGGTTGGAGTTAGAGATAAGGTTAGGGATGGAGTTAGAGATAGGATTGGGATGGAGTTAGGAATAAGGTTGGGTTTGGAGTTAGGGATAATTTTAGGGATGGATATAGAGATAAGGTAAGGGATGGAGTTAGGAATAGAATTGGGATGGAGTTAGGGATAAGGTTAGGGATGGAGTTAGTAACATAGTAGATGAGGTGTAAAAAAGACCGAAGTCCATCGAGTTCAACCTATACAAGTTAGGAATAGGATTTGGATGGCGTTAGGGATAAGGTTAGGGATGGAGTTAGGGATAAGGTAAGGGATGGAGTTAGGAATAGGATTGGGATGGAGTTAGGGATAAGGTTAGGGATGGAGTTAGGGATAGGATTGGGGTGGAGTTAGGGATTAGGTTAGGGATGTCATTAGGGATAGGATTGGGATGGAGTTAGGGATAAGGTTAGGGATGAAGTTAAGGATAGCATTGGGCTGGAGTTAGGGATAAGGATAGGGATGGGGTTAGGGATAGGATTGGGATGGAGTTAGGGATATGATTGGGATGGATTTAGGGATAAGGTTAGGGATGGAGTTAGGGATAGGATTGGGATGGAGTTAGGGATAGGATTGTGATGGAGTTAGGGATAAGGTTAGGGATGGAATTAGGGATAGGATTGGGATGGAGTTAGGGATAGGAATGGGATAGAGTTATGGATAAGGTAATGGATGGAGTTAAAGATAGGATTGGGATGGAGTTAGTGATAAGGTTAGGGATGGAGTTAGTGATAGGATTGGGATGGAGTTTGGAATAAGGTTTGGGATGGAGTTATGGATTGTATTGGGTTGGAGTTAGGGATAAGGTTAGGGTTGAAGTTAGGGACAGGATTGGGTTGGAGTTAGGGATAAGTTTAGGGGTGGCATTAGGGATAAGGTTAGGATTGAGGTTAGGTAAAGAATTGGGTTGTAGTTAGGGATAATGTTAGGGTTCGAGTTAGGTATAGGATTGGAGTTAGGGATAAGGTTAGGGTTGGGCTTAGGGATATCATTTGGATAGATTTAGGGATAAGGTTAGGGAAATAATTATATATAATGTTCTGTTTGGAGTTACGGATAAGTTTGTGGTTAGGGATAGGATTTGGATGGAGTTAGGGATAAGGTTACGGTTGGGGTTAGGGATAGGATTTTAGTAAGATATAAGGTTATAGCTGGAGTTAGGGATAGGATTGGGATGGAGTTAGGGATAAGGTTAGGGTTGAAGATAGGGATAGGATTGGTTTGGAGTTAGGGATAAGGTTAGGGATGGAGTTAGGGATAAGGTTAGGGATGGAGTTAGGGATAGGATTGGGATGGAGTTAGGGATGGAGTTAGTAATAGAATTGTTATGGAGTTAGCGATAAGTTAGGGATGGAGTTAGGGATAGGGTTTGGATGGAGTTAGGGATAAGGTTAGGTTTGGAGTTAGGGATAGGGTTAGGGATAGAGTTAGGTATAAGGTTAGGGATGGAGTTAGGGATATGATTGGGATAGAGTTAGGGAAAAGGTTAGGGATGGAGTTAGGGATAGGATTTGGATGGAGTTAGGGATAAGGTTAGGTTTGGAGTTAGGGATAGGGTTAGGGATAGAGTTAGGTATAAGGTTAGGGATGAAGTTAGGGATAATATTGGATGGAGGTACGGATAATGTTAGAGAAGGCGTTAGGGATAGGATTGGGATGGAGTTAGGGATAGGATTGGGATGGAGTTAGGGATAAGGTTAGGGATGGAGTTAGTGTTAGGATTTGTATGGAGTAAGGGATGAGGTTAGGTTTAAAGTTAGCGATAAGTTTAGAGATAAAGTTAGGGATAGGATTGGGATGGAGTTAGGGATAAGGTTAGGGATGGAGTTAGGAATAGGATTTGGATGGAGTTAAAGATAAGGTTAGGTTTAGAGTTAGGGATAAGGTTAGGGATAGGATTGGGATGGAGTTAGGGATAAGGTTAGGGATGGAGTTAGGGATAGGATTGCGATGGAGTTAGGGGTAAGGTTAGGGATGGCGTTAGGGATAGGATTAGGATGGAGTTAGAGTTATGGTTAGGTATTGAGTTAGGGATAAGGTTAGGTTTGGGGTTAGGGATAATGTTAGGGATGGAGTTAGTGATAAGGTTAGGGATGGAGTTAGGAATAGGATTAGGATGGAGTTAGAGATAAGGTTAGGAATGGAGTTAGGGATAGGATTGGGATGGAGTTAGGGATAAGGTTAGGTATGGAGATAGGGATAAGGTTACGGATGGAGTTAGGGATAGGATTGGATGGAGTTAGGGATAAGGTTAGGTTTGGAGTTAGGGATAGAGTTAGGGATAGAGTTAGGTATAAGGTTAGGGATGGGGTTAGTGATAGAATTGGTATGGAGTTAGGGATAAGGTTAGGGATGGAGTTAGGGATAGGATTTGGATGGAGTTAGGGATAAGGTTAGGTTTGGAGTTAGGGATAGGGTTAGGGATAGAGTTAGGTATAAGGTTAGGGATGGAGTTAGGGATAGGATTGGGATGGAGTTAGGGAAATGGTTAGGGATGGAGTTAGGGATAGGATTTGGATGGAGTTAGGGATAGGATTTGGATGGAGTTAGGGATAAGGTTATTTTTGGAGTTAGGGATAGGGTTAGGGATAGAGTTAGGTATAATGTTAGGGATGGAGTTAGGGATAGGATTTGATGGAGTTACGGATAATGTTAGAGAAGTTGTTAGGGATAGGATTGGGATGGAGTTAGGGATAGGATTGAGAAGGAGTTAGGGATAAGGATAGGGATGGAGTTAGGGATAGGATTGGGATGGAGTTAGGGATAAGGTTAGGGATGGAGTTAGGGTTAGGATTTGGATGGAGTAAGGGATGAGGTTAGGTTTAAAGTTAGGGATAAGTTTAAAGATGGAGTTAGGGATACGATTGGGATGGAGTTAGGGATAACGCTAGGGATGGACTTAGGGATAGGATTTGGATGGAGTTAAAGATAAGGTTAGGTTTAGAGTTAGGGATAAGGTTAGGGATAGGATTGGGATGGAGTTAGTTTTAGGATTGGGATGGAGTTAGGGATAAGGTTAGGTTTGGAGTTAGGGATAATGTTAGGGATGGAGTTAGGGATAAGGTTAGGGATGGAGTTAGGAATAGGATTGGGATGGAGTTAGGGATAAGGTTAGGGAAGGAATTAGGGATAGGATTAGGATGGAGTTAGAGAAGGTTAGGAATGGAGTTAGGGATAGGATTGGGATGGAGTTAGGGATAAGGTTAGGGATGATGTTAGGGATAGGATTGGATGGAGTTAGGGATAAGGTTAGGGATGGCATTAGGGATAGGATTGGGATGGAGTTAGGGATAAGGTTAGGGATGGAGTTAGAAATAGGAATTGTATGGAGTTAGGGATAAGGTTAGGGATGGAGTTAGGGATAGGATTATCTTAGAATTAGGGATAAAGTTTGGGATGGCATTAGGGATAATATTAGGATGGAGTTAAGGATAAGGTTAGGGATGAAGTTAGAGATAGGATTGGGATGGAGTAAGGGATATGATTGGGATGGAGTTAGGGATAAGGTTAGGGATGGAGTTAGGCATATGATTGGGATGGAGTTAGGGATAAGGTTATGGATGGAGTTAGGGATAGGATTGGGATGGAGTTAGGGATAAGGTTAGGGATGGAGTTAGGGATAGGATTGGGATGGAGTTAGGGATAAGGTTAGGGATGGAGTTAGGGATAAGGTTAGGGATGGAGTTAGGGATAGGATTGGGATGGAGTTATGGATAAGGTGTGGGTTGGAGTTAGAGATAAGGTTAGGGATGGAGTTAGAGATAGGATTGGGATGGAGTTAGGAATAAGGTTGGGTTTGGAGTTAGGGATAATTTTAGGGATGGATATAGAGATAAGGTAAGGGATGGAGTTAGGAATAGAATTGGGATGGAGTTAGGGATAAGGTTAGGGATGGAGTTAGTAACATAGTAGATGAGGTGTAAAAAAGACCGAAGTCCATCGAGTTCAACCTATACAAGTTAGGAATAGGATTTGGATGGAGTTAGGGATAAGGTTAGGGATGGAGTTAGGGATAAGGTAAGGGATGGAGTTAGGAATAGGATTGGGATGGAGTTAGGGATAAGGTTAGGGAAGGCGTCAGGGATAGGATTTGGATAGAGTTAGAGATAAGGTTAGGAATGGAGTTAGGGATAAGGTTAGGGATGGAGTTAGGGATAAGTTTAGGGATGGAGTTAGGGATATGATTGGATGGAGTTAGGGATAATGTTAGGGATGGTGTTAGGGATAAGGTTAGGTATGGAATTTGGTATAAGGTTAGGGATGGAGTTAGGAATAGGATTTTAATGGAGTTAGGGATAAGGTTAGGGATGGAGTTAGGGATAGGATTGGGATGGAGTTATGGATAAGGTGTGGGTTGGAGTTAGAGATAAGGTTAGGGATGGAGTTAGAGATACAATTGGGATGGAGTTAGGGATAAGGTTAGGTTTGGAGTTAGGGAAAAGGTTAGGGATAAGGTTAGGGATAAGGTTAGGGATGGAGTTAGAGATAAGGTTAGGGATGGAGTTAGGGATAGGATTGGGATGGAGTTAGGGATAAGGTTAGGGAAGGCGTTAGGGAAAGGATTGGGATGGAGTTAGAGATAAGGTTAGGAATGGAGTTAGGGATAAGGTTATGGATGGAGTTAGGGATGGAGTTAGGGATAGGATTGGATGGAGTAGGAATAATGTTAGGGATGGAGTTAGGGATAGGATTGGGATGGAGTTATGGATAAGGTGTGGGTTGGAGTTAGAGATAAGGTTAGGGATGGAGTTAGAGATAGGATTGGGATGGAGTTAGGGATAAGGTTAGGTTTGGAGTTAGGGATAAGGTTAGGGATGGAGTTAGAGATAAGGTTAGGGATGGAGTTAGGGATAGAATTGGGATGGAGTTAGGGATAAGGTTAGGGAAGGTGTTAGTAACATAGTAGATGAGGTTGAAAAAAGACAGAAGTCCATCGAGTTCAACCTATACAAGTTAGGAATAGGGTTTGGATGGAGTTAGGGATAAGGTTAGGGATGGAGATAGGGATAAGGAAAGGGATGGAGTTAGGAATAGGATTGGGATGGAGTTAGGGATAAGGTGAGGGAAGGCATCAGGGATAGGATTGGGATAGAGTTAGAGATAAGGTTAGGGATGGAGTTAGGGATAAGGTTATGGATGGAGTTAGGGATAAGGTTAGGGATGGAGTTAGGGATAGGATTGGATGGAGTTAGAGATAAGGTTAGGGATGGCATTAGGGATAGGATTGGGATGGAGTTAGGGTTAAGGTTAGGGTTGGAGTTAGTAACATAGTAGATGAGGTTGAAAAAAGACTGAAGTCTATCGAGTTCAACCTATACAAGTTAGGAATAGGATTTGGATGGATTCAGGGGTAAGGTTAGGTTTGGAGTTAGGGATAAGGTTAGGAATGGAGTTAGGGATAAGGTAGGTGATGGATTTAGGAATAGGATTGGGATGGAGTTAGGGATAAGGTTAGGGAAGGCGTTAGGGAAAGGATTGGGATGGAGTTAGAGATAAGGTTAGGAATGGAGTTAGGGATAAGGTTATGGATGGAGTTAGGGATAAGGTTAGGGATGGAGTTAGGGATAGGATTGGATGGAGTAGGAATAATGTTAGGGATGGAGTTAGGGATAGGATTGGGATGGAGTTATGGATAAGGTGTGGGTTGGAGTTAGAGATAAGGTTAGGGATGGAGTTAGAGATAGGATTGGGATGGAGTTAGGGATAAGGTTAGGTTTGGAGTTAGGGATAAGGTTAGGGATGGAGTTAGAGATAAGGTTAGGGATGGAGTTAGGGATAGAATTGGGATGGAGTTAGGGATAAGGTTAGGGAAGGTGTTAGTAACATAGTAGATGAGGTTGAAAAAAGACAGAAGTCCATTGAGTTCAACCTATACAAGTTAGGAATAGGGTTTGGATGGATTCAGGGGTAAGGTTAGGTTTGGAGTTAGGGATAAGGTTAGGAATGGAGTTAGGGATAAGGTAGGTGATGGATTTAGGAATAGGATTGGGATGGAGTTAGGGATAAGGTTAGGGAAGGCGTTAGGGAAAGGATTGGGATGGAGTTAGAGATAAGGTTAGGAATAGAGTTAGGGATAAGGTTATGGATGGAGTTAGGGATAAGGTTAGGGATGGAGTTAGGGATAGGATTGGATGGAGTAGGAATAATGTTAGGGATGGAGTTAGGGATAGGATTGGGATGGAGTTATGGATAAGGTGTGGGTTGGAGTTAGAGATAAGGTTAGGGATGGAGTTACAGATAGGATTGGGATGGAGTTAGGGATAAGGTTAGGTTTGGAGTTAGGGATAAGGTTAGGGATGGAGTTAGAGATAAGGTTAGGGATGGAGTTAGGGATAGAATTGGGATGGAGTTAGGGATAAGGTTAGGGAAGGTGTTAGTAACATAGTAGATGAGGTTGAAAAAAGACAGAAGTCCATCGAGTTCAACCTATACAAGTTAGGAATAGGGTTTGGATGGAGTTAGGGATAAGGTTAGGGATGGAGATAGGGATAAGGAAAGGGATGGAGTTAGGAATAGGATTGGGATGGAGTTAGGGATAAGGTGAGGGAAGGCATCAGGGATCGGATTGGGATAGAGTTAGAGATAAGGTTAGGGATGGAGTTAGGGATAAGGTTATGGATGGAGTTAGGGATAAGGTTAGGGATGGAGTTAGGGATAGGATTGGATGGAGTTAGGGATAAGGTTAGGGATGGCATTAGGGATAGGATTGGGATGGAGTTAGGGTTAAGGTTAGGGTTGGAGTTAGTAACATAGTAGATGAGGTTGAAAAAAGACCGAAGTCTATCGAGTTCAACCTATTCAAGTTAGGAATAGGATTTGGATGGATTCAGGGGTAAGGTTAGGTTTGGAGTTAGGGATAAGGTTAGGAATGGAGTTAGGGATAAGGTAAGTGATGGATTTAGGAATAGGATTGGGATGGAGTTAGGAATAAGGTTAGGGAAGGCGTTAGGGAAAGGATTGGGATGGAGTTAGAGATAAGGTTAGGAATGGAGTTAGGGATAAGGTTATGGATGGAGTTATGGATAAGGTTAGGGATGGAGTTAGGGATAGGATTGGATGGAGTAGGAATAATGTTAGGGATGGAGTTAGGGATAGGATTGGGATGGAGTTATGGATAAGGTGTGTGTTGGAGTTAGAGATAAGGTTAGGGATGGAGTTAGAGATAGGATTGGGATGGAGTTAGGGATAAGGTTAGGTTTGGAGTTAGGGATAAGGTTAGGGATGGAGTTAGAGATAAGGTTAGGGATGGAGTTAGGGATAGAATTGGGATGGAGTTAGGGATAAGGTTAGGGAAGGTGTTAGTAACATAGTAGATGAGGTTGAAAAAAGACAGAAGTCCATCGAGTTCAACCTATACAAGTTAGGAATAGGATTTGGATGGAGTTAGGGATAAGGTTAGGGATGGAGATAGGGGTAAGGAAAGGGATGGAGTTAGGAATAGGATTGGGATGGAGTTAGGGATAAGGTTAGGGAAGGCATCAGGGAAAGGATTGGGATGGAGTTAGAGATAAGGTTAGGAATGGAGTTAGGGATAAGGTTATGGATGGAGTTATGGATAAGGTTAGGGATGGAGTTAGGGATAGGATTGGATGGAGTAGGAATAATGTTAGGGATGGAGTTAGGGATAGGATTGGGATGGAGTTATGGATAAGGTGTGTGTTGGAGTTAGAGATAAGGTTAGGGATGGAGTTAGAGATAGGATTGGGATGGAGTTAGGGATAAGGTTAGGTTTGGAGTTAAGGATAAGGTTAGGGATGGAGTTAGAGATAAGGTTAGGGATGGAGTTAGGGATAGAATTGGGATGGAGTTAGGGATAAGGTTAGGGAAGGTGTTAGTAACATAGTAGATGAGGTTGAAAAAAGACAGAAGTCCATCGAGTTCAACCTATACAAGTTAGGAATAGGATTTGGATGGAGTTAGGGATAAGGTTAGGGATGGAGATAGGGGTAAGGAAAGGGATGGAGTTAGGAATAGGATTGGGATGGAGTTAGGGATAAGGTTAGGGAAGGCATCAGGGATAGGATTGGGATAGAGTTAGAGATAAGGTTAGGGATGGAGTTAGGGATAAGGTTATGGATGGAGTTAGGGATAAGGTTAGGGATGGAGTTAGGGATAGGATTGGATGGAGTTAGAGATAAGGTTAGGGATGGCATTAGGGATAGGATTGGGATGGAGTTAGGGTTAAGGTTAGGGTTGGAGTTAGGGATAGGATTGGGATGGAGTTATGGATAAGGTGTGGGTTGGAGTTAGAGATAAGGTTTGGGATGGAGTTAGAGATAGGATTGGGATGGAGTTAGGGATAAAGTTAGGTTTGGAGTTAGGGATAAGGTTAGGGATAAGGTTAGGGATGGAGTTAGAGATAAGGTTAGGGGTGGAGTTAGGGATAGGATTGTGATGGAGTTAGGGATAAGGTTAGGGATGTAGTTAGTAACATAGTAGATGAGGTTGAAAAAAGACCGAAGTCCATCAAGTTCAACCTATACAAGTTAGGAATAGGATTTGGATGGATTTAGGGATAAGGTTAGGGATGGAGTTAGGGATAAGGTTAGGGATGGAGTTAGGAATAGGATTGGGATGGAGTTAGGGATAAGGTTAGGGAAGGAATTAGGGATAGGATTAGGATGGAGTTAGAGATAAGGTTAGGAATGGAGTTAGGGATAGGATTGGGATGGAGTTAGGGATAAGGTTAGGGATGGAGATAGGGAAAAGGTTAGGGATGGAGTTAGGGATAGGATTGGATGGAGTTAGGGATAAGGTTAGGTTTGGAGTTAGGGATAGAGTTAGGGATAGAGTTAGGTATAAGGTTAGGGATGGGGTTAGTGATAGAATTGGTATGGAGTTAGGGATAATGTTAGGGATGGAGTTAGGGATAGGATTTGGATGGAGTTAGGGATAAGGTTAGGTTTGGAGTTAGGGATAGGGTTAGGGATAGAGTTAGGTATAAGGTTAGGGATGGAGTTAGGGATAGGATCGGGATGGAGTTAGGGAAATGGTTAGGGATGGAGTTAGGGATAGGATTTGGATGGAGTTAGGGATAAGGTTATTTTTGGGGTTAGGGATAGAGTTAGGTATAAGGTTAGGAATGGAGCTAGGGATAGGATTTGATGGAGTTATGGATAATGTTAGAGAAGGTGTTAGGGATAGGATTGGGATGGAGTTAGGGATAGGATTGAGAAGGAGTTAGGGATAAGGATAGGGATGGAGTTAGGGATAGGATTGGGATGGAGTTAGGGATAAGGTTAAGGATGGAGTTAGGGTTAGGATTTGGATGGAGTAAGGGATGAGGTTAGGTTTAAAGTTAGAGATAAGTTTAAAGATGGAGTTAGGGATACGATTGGGATGGAGTTAGGGATAAGGTTAGGGATGGACTTAGGGATAGGATTTGGATGGAGTTAAAGATAAGGTTAGGTTTAGAGTTAGGGATAAGCTTAGGGATAGGATTGGGATGGAGTTAGGTATAGGATTGGGATGGAGTTAGGGATAAGGTTAGTGATGGAGTTAGGGATAGGATTAGGATGGAGTTAGAGTTAAGGTTAGGTATGGAGTTAGGGATAAGGTTAGGTTTGGAGTTAGGGATAATGTTAGGGATGGAGTTAGGGATAAGGTTAGGGATGGAGTTAGGAATAGGATTGGGATGGAGTTAGGGATAAGGTTAGGGAAGGAATTAGGGATAGGATTAGGATGGAGTTAGAGATAAGGTTAGGAATGGAGTTAGGGATAGGATTGGGATGGAGTTAGGGATAAGGTTAGGGATGAAGTTAGGGATAGGATTGGAAGGAGTTAGGGATAAGGTTAGGGATGGCATTAGGGATAGAATTGGGATGGAGTTAGGGATAAGGTTAGGTTTGGAGTTAGGAATAAATTTAGGTATGGAGTTAGGGATAAGGTTAGGGATGGAGTTAGAAATAGGATTGGGATGGAGTTAGGGATAAGGTTAGGGATGGAGTTAGGGATAGGATTAGATTAGAATTAGGGATAACGTTTGGGATGGCATTAGGGATAATATTAGGATGGAGTTAAGGATAAGGTTAGGGATGAAGTTAGGGATAGGATTGGGATGGAGTAAGGGATATGATTGGGATGGAGTTAGGGATAAGGTTAGGGATGGAGTTAGGGATATGATTGGGATGGAGTTAAGGATAAGGTTATGGATGGAGTTAGAGATAGGATTGGGATGGAGTTAGGGATAAGGTTAGGGATGGAGTTAGGGATAGGATTGGGATGGAGTTAGGGATAAGGTTAGGGATAGGATTAGGATGGAGTTAGGGATAAGGTTAGGGATGGAGTTAGGGATAAGGTTAGGGATGGAGTTAGGGATAAGGTTAGGGATGGAGTTAGGGATAAGGTTAGGGATGGAGTTAGGGATAGGATTGGGGTGGAGTTATGGATAAGGTGTGGGTTGGAGTTAGAGATAAGGTTAGGGATGGAGTTAGAGATAGGATTGGGATGGAGTTAGGGATAAGGTTGGGTTTGGAGTTAGGGATAAGGTTAGGGATGGAGTTAGAGATAAGGTTAGGGATGGAGTTAGGGATAGAATTGGGATGGAGTTAGGGATAAGGTTAGGGATGGAGTTAGTAACATAGTAGATGAGGTGTAAAAAAGACCGAAGTCCATCGAGTTCAACCTATACAAGTTAGGAATAGGATTTGGATGGAGTTAGGGATAAGGTTAGGGATGGAGTTAGGGATAAGGTAAGGGATGAAGTTAGGAATAGGATTGGGATGGAGTTAGGGATAAGGTTAGGGAAGGCGTCAGGGATAGGATTGGGATAGAGTTAGAGACAAGGTTAGGGATGGAGTTAGGGATAAGGTTATGAATGGAGTTAGGGATAAGGTTAGGGATGGAGTTAGGGATATGATTGGATGGAGTTAGGGATAATGTTAGGGATGGTGTTAGGGATAAGGTTAGGTATGGAATTTGGTATAAGGTTAGGGATGGAGTTAGGAATAGGATTTTAATGGAGTTAGGGATAAGGTTAGGGATGGCATTTGGGATAGGATTGGGATGGAGTTAGGGATAAGGTTAGGGATGGAGTTAGGGATAGGATTGGGATGGAGTTATGGATAAGGTGTGGTTTGGAGTTAGAGATAAGGGTAGGGATGGAGTTAGAGATACAATTGGGATGGAGTTAGGGATAAGGTTAGGTTTGGAGTTAGGGATAAGGTTAGGGATAAGGTTAGGGATGGAGTTAGAGATAAGGTTAGGGATGGAGTTTGGGATAGGATTGGGATGGAGTTAGGGATAAGGTTAGGGATGTAGTTAGACCGAAGTATATCGAGTTCAACCTATACAAGTTAGGAATAGGATTTGGATGGATTTGGGGGTAAGGTTATGTTTGGAGTTAGGGATAAGGGGGTCGATCCGATATAAATCGTCGCCCGCAAAAGCCGGCGACGCCAATATTTACGCTGATTTGGTATCCTATATACTGCGTAACCTAGAAGTTACGCGCGTATATTTCTGCCGTCGCCCGTAGTTTTTTGGGCCATAGGCAGGTATACCAAACCAGCGCAGTTTGGTATCCAATATGCAGCGTAAGGACTTACGTGGTGAAAATGGAGAAAACTTACTCCATTTTCACCTCGCCACAAAAAGCAGCCGTAAGAAGCCTTACGCTGACTATTGGAGCCCCGTAACTCCCTAAACTAACTAGAAAATAAACCTAACACCTAACGCATGCGCAATGTCTATCTCCCTGTCAACCGCGATCTGCTAAATAAAACCTAACACCTAACACATGCGCAATGTCTATCTACCTGTCAACCGCGATCCCCCCCCCGAAATCCCTAATAAAGTTATTAACCCCTAATCTAATCCCCCTATACCGTCGCCAGCTATATTAATATTATTAACCCCTAATGTAAGCCCCTTACACCGCCGCCATCTCTATTAAAATGATTAACCCCTAATTTAATCTACCTACCCCGCCGCCAGCTATATTATCTATATTAACCCTAAGTATATTATAGTTAATATAGGTATTACATTATATATATTAACTATATTAACCCTAATTATATTAGGGTTAATATAGTTAATATAGTTACTATAGTATTTATATTAACTATATTAACTCTATCTAACCCTAACTAAATGTATATTAAATTAATCTAATGTTAGGGTTAATATTTATTTTACAGGTAAATTGTTAATTATTTTAACTAGGTATAATAGATATTAAATAGTTATTAACTATTTAATATCTACCTAGTTAAAATAATTACCCAATTACCTGTAAAATAAATCCTAACCTAAGTTATAAATACACCTACACTATCAATAAATTTAATAAACTACAAACATCTATCTAAAAATACAATTAAATTAACTAAACTAAATTACAAAAAAAAACCAAACACTAAATTACAAAAAATAAAAAAAAGATTACAATATTTTTAAGCTAATTACACCTATTCTAAGCCCCCTAATAAAATAATAAACCCCCAAAATAAAAAAAATTCCCTGCACTATTCTAAATTAAACAAATTTCAAAGCTCTTTACCTTACCAGCCCTTAAAAGGGCCTTTTGTGGGGCATGCCCCAAAGAATTCAGCTCTTTTGCATACAACCAATACAATCCCCCCCCCCCATTACAACCCACCACCCACATACCCCTATTCTAAAACCACCCAAACCCCCCTTAAAAAAGCCTAACACTACCCCCCTGAAGATCTCCCTACCTTGTCTTCACCACACCGGGCCGAACTCCTGATCCGATCCGGGCGATGTCTTCCTCCAAGCGGCAAAGAAGAATTCTTCCTCCGGCGATGTCTTCCTCCAAGCGGCAAAGAAGAATTCTTCCTCCGGCGATGTCTTCCTCCAAGCGGCAAAGAAGAATTCTTCCTCCGGCGATGTCTTCCTCCAAGCGGCAGCAAAGTCTTCATTCTTCCGGCGGCATCTTCAATCTTCTTTCTTCGCTCCGCCGCCGCGGAGCATCCATCCCGGCCGACTGCTGTACTACGAATGAGGTACCTTTAAATGACGTCATCCAAGATGGCGTCCGCCGAATTCCGATTGGCTGATAGGATTCTATCAGCCAATCGGAATTAAGTTAGAAAATCTGATTGGCTGATTGAATCAGCCAATCAGATTCAAGTTCAATCCGATTGGCTGATCCAATCAGCCAATCAGATTGAGCTCGCATTCTATTGGCTGTTCCGATCAGCCAATAGAATGCGAGCTCAATCTGATTGGCTGTTCGGATCAGCCAATCGGATTGAACTTGAATCTGATTGGCTGATTCAATCAGCCAATCAGATTTTTCTAACTTAATTCCGATTGGCTGATAGAATCCTATCAGCCAATCGGAATTCGGCGGACGCCATCTTGGATGACGTCATTTAAAGGTACCTCATTCGTAGTTGTCAGCCTGTGGAAGGTAATCTCACCCCTGTAAAGGAGACAGGGAATTTTTAGGACCACAACTGCAGGTTTAGGAGTGTTGTGAATGTATCAGTGATTCTGTGTAAGTGAGGGAAGGCAGCAAGGATCAGAATCATTAGATACAGTTCACTTTAATATAAGGATAGGAGTGACAATGGCTGAGACCTCAGAGCATATAGCCCCACTCAGTATTGACAAACTGGTTCCCACATATAAACAATAAGCAATTGCAAGTTAAAGTTTTAGACATACCATATCTAATCATAGGTGGCAGCAGACATAGTGTACAACTTAAGGCAACAAATAGGGTTAATGAGATTTATGCAGCAATTAGGTATTGAATCTGAACTCTTAAGAATATAGGTTGAATAGAGCATTTACATATGAAGGCAACCTAACTAAGATTCTGAGACATGTCAGGAGTAATTGCTGAATGATCGTAAGTTACTTCGGTATGAGTTAGAAGGAAGCGCTTTTGAGACTTACTAGTAAAAGTAAAGGGTGAGGTCTGTCCGGACAGAGCGGAGTTCCCCTGCAGAGTTTGGGGAAATTGCAGCGTGTGCGATGGCGTGTGACGTCACAGCTTGCCGGTTCCGGTCCTGTGTTTGGTAGAGAGGTGAGCCGCGTCTGTCTCTAAAATTGCAAGCAGGTTAGAGGGTGAGAAGCTGGATTCAACAATCAAGCAATTTGGTATGAGTAGGAGGGAAATTTAAACTGCTTGTTGGGGAGGAGTTATGTAAGTGTGAAAAGTCACAGCTATACAAAGGATAAGGCAAAGAACTTAGTCAATTATTACAGGACCCCCCCCCCCAAAGATCAACTCCGGGGATCGAGTCCAGGACGATCAGGATAACGTTCATGGAACCTGGCCACCAACCGGGGGGCAGAGAGATTGGAAGCCGGTTCCCAGGAGTCCTCCGAATCAGGGTAGCCCTTCCAATGGACCAGATACTGAAGCTGCCCACGAAAACGTCGGGAGTCCAAGACATCTTGTACCTCATACTCCAGGGTGGTATCCTGTAGATGAGGAAGTAAAGGAATAGAAGGATCATGGTGACGAAGTTGTCTATAAGGCTTGAGGAGAGACACATGAAAGGTAGGATGGGATTTCAGATTTGTTGGTAATGCAAGAGTAACAGCGTTCATATTCACAATTTTTATGATGGGAAATGGTCCAATGAAGTTGGAAGATAATATCCTGGAAGGAAGGGGTAAATGTAGATTACGTGTTGATAACCAAACGTAGTCACCTACACTATATTTAGGCGAGGAAATCCTTTTTTTATCATAATGGAATTTATAGCGATCCTTGGCGATGCGAATATTTTCAGCAGTTAGTGAAAAAGATTCACTAATAGTGTTGATGAGGTCATTCACAACAGGACAACTGTTGCTGTCCATAGAATCCCATTCAAAAGAAGGATGGAAACCATAATTAATGAAGAATGGTGTGAACTTTGTAGAGGAATGGATGGAATTGTTGAAGGCGAATTCTGCGTATGGTAGTAGTTGTGTCCAGGTATCTTGTTTAGCTGAAATGAAACATCTTAAATATTGTTCTATGTACTGGTTTGTCCTTTCAGTCTGGCCATTAGTTTGGGGATGGAAAGAGGTACTGAGACGTCTAGAAATACCCAATGAGTGACAAAGTTGTTTCCAGAATTGGCTGGTGAATTGAGTTCCCCTATCTGAGGTGATACTATTAGGGAGTCCGTGATACTTGAATATATGATGTATCATTAAGGAAATGGTTTCAGAAGAAGTTGGCAGCTTATGGTAGGGCACGAAATGTGCCATTTTACTAAATAGGTCTACGACTACTAATATGGTGTTATTCCCTTCAGAAATAGGTAGGTCCACTATGTAGTCAATTGCTATGTCCTTCCAAGGACGGTCAGGAGTTGGTAATGGGATCAATTTCCCGTAAGGGGGAGTCCTCCCTTTTTTTGTAGTTTCGCAGATTAAACAGGTTTTAACGTAATCCTCAACATCAGAGAGGCAGGTAGGCCACCAAAAGAATCTGGAGACTAATTCTTGAGTTTTCTTTATGCCCATGTGTCCAGCAGATGGAGAATCATGTAAAGTTTTTAAGACTGTTGTTCTGAGACTGTTGGGTACATAGATTTGTTGTTGATAATAATACAACCCATCCGAGTGTAAATCCAAGACCTGTAATGGTTTATTGGAGTCAGCCTGTTGTGCTGATTTGAACTGAATGTTTTGTTCTGTAGTTAAAGCTAAGAATCTGTCAAGAGGAATTAAAGGTGAAAGGTTTGGATGTGACACTTGGTCCACCAAGTGTCTTGAAAGGGCATCAGCCTTCTTGTTCTTGTTTGCAGGACGGTAGGTGATAAGATAATTAAATCTAGCCAAGAATAGGTTCCATCGGACCTGTCGTGCGCTAAGAGTCCTATTAGATTGTAGGTATTCTAGATTTTTGTGATCCGTGTAAATCAAGATTGGAAGAAGGGTCCCTTCTAGAAGGTGTCTCCATTGTTCCAATGATGTTTTGATTGCTAACAGTTCTTTATCACCTATTGGGTAGTTTATTTCAGCTGAATTAAGAATACGTGAATAGAAGGCAACAGGATGCAGAGGATCTTTTGGAGTCTGCCTCTGTGAGAGAGTTGCCCCCAAAGCATAATTAGATGCATCTACTTCCAAGATGTACTGCAACTCAGAATTAGGGAATTGGAGGATAGGGGCCGTAGTGAAAGCTTTTTTTAAAAAATTGAATATTTCTTCTAAATCATCGTTCCATTTGAAGTGTGTGTCAGATTTGGTCAAGTTAGTTAATGGTCTAGTCAAGTCAGCAAAATTTTTAATAAACTTCCTGTAGAAATTGGCGAAACCCATGAACCTTTGTATATCCTTTTTACTTTTTGGGGAAGGCCAATTTTGAATTACCGATATCTTATCATTATCCATCTGGATACCTTGGGGTGATACAATATAACCTAGAAATTTAATTTCTTTGGAGTGAAATAAGCATTTTTCTAGTTTAACATAAAGAGAGTTCTCTCGTAACCGTGTTAATACTAGGGTGACATGTTTGATGTGTTCAGTAAGAGAGGTAGAGAATATGAGTATGTCATCCAGGTATATTACCATAAATAAATCCAAAAAATCCTTGAAGATATCATTTATGAAATACTGAAAGGTAGCCGGGGCATTACAGAGGCCAAAAGGCATCACAGTATATTCAAAAAGGCCATAACGTGTACGGAATGCTGTAAGCCATTCATGACCCTCCTTTATTCGTACCAAGTTGTAAGCCCCTCTAAGATCCAATTTAGTGTATATGGTAGCATTTTGTAATCTATCAAGGAGTTGAGGAATTAAAGGTAGTGGATAGCGGTTTTTTATCGTACGCTTGTTTAACTCTCTGTAATCGATAATAGGTCTTAGGGATTGATCTTTGTTTTTAACAAAAAAAAATACCAGCCCCAGCTGGGGAGGTGGAAGGACGTATAAAGCCTTTCTTCAAATTATCTGCCAAATAAGTTTTTAGATGTTGTAACTCAGGATCAGAGAGGGGAAATATATGGCCGTAAGGTATATCAACACCTGGTAGGAGATCTATAGGGCAGTCATAAACCCTATGAGGGGGTAGATTCTCTGATTCTTTTTTGTCAAAGACATCAGCGAATGTTATGTATTCCTTGGGGATTTGTAAAGGAACATCAAGTAAAATTTGTTCATGGTGGAGACACAAATTTTTACAATAAGGAGAATCAAAGATGACATGTGAAGTTGACCATTGTATAGTGGGATCGTGTTGTTTAAACCAACTGATACCAAGTATAATGGGATATAGAGGTGAGGGTATAACATCAAAAGTAAGAAATTCTGTGTGTTGGTCATGTGTGGTGAGCCTTAAAGGTATGGTGTGGTATAAGATGGGTCCTGATGTAATTTCCTTACCATCAATAAAACGAAGTATACTAGGCACCATTTTCTTTACTAGTGGAATTTTATTTACAATAGTGAATTGGTAATCTATATAATTGTGGCTGGCACCAGAGTCAAGGATTGCTTGTGAGTTGAGTCTTTGCTGATCCCACTGTAATAAGATAGGAAGGGAGCAATGATTAGATTGTGGTTGTTTAGCGGATAAACATATACTTGTGGTGTTCATCTTACCCTTCCTACGCTGTAATTGAGAGCAGTCCTTTACAGAGTGATCGATCCCTCCACAGTACATACAGAGATCTAAAGCTTTTCTTCTTAATTTTTCCTGTAGTGTTAATGGACCTCTGATGAAACCGAGTTCCATAGGGATTTCAGAGGCTTTTGTAGTTGTCTTAGGTGGATGTAGAGTAGTAACTGTTTGTTTGGTGGATGTTTCTAAGTGTGACTTTTCTGAGCGTCTCTCTCTGATGCGTCTATCTAATGTGATGCTAGCATCTATTAGGAGTTCTAAAGTCTCTGGGAGGGGTTGTCTGGCTAGCTCATCCTTGAGAGTATCTGAGAGGCCTAGGCGGAATTGATTGCGCAAGGAAAGGTCATTCCACTGTGTATCAGGGGACCATTTCTTAAACTCTGCGATGTAGTCCTCCACAGGCCTTTTATGTTGTCTCAGAGACCTCATTGCTGTCTCAGCAGACAGCTGTTTGTAGGGATCATCATATAGCTGTCCCATTGCTTTAAAAAACTGATCAAATGAGTACAGCAATGGGTCATTGGTTTCAAAAAACAAATTTGCCCATATACGTGGTTCACCACGTAGATAGGAAATTGTGGTGAGAACCTTCAAATGATCATTGAAGTATGTTTTGGGTTTTAATTTGAAATATAAGGAACATGAATTTTTGAATTCCCTAAATTCTGAACGAATACCACTAAATGTTTGTGGAGGATTAGGTTGAGGTTCACTAGAACTAATATGTGTAGTGAGGGTATCAATTTTTTCATTGATGTATTGCTTTAAGGCAGAGTTTTCTAATTGTAGTGTATTTAACCCTGTTGTAAGGTTATCTACAGTTTGAGTTAATTTCTCTACATGAGATAATAAGGCTGCTGGGTCCATGGTAAGGCTTGATTGTTATTGCCAGCCTGTGGAAGGTAATCTCACCCCTGTAAAGGAGACAGGGAATTTTTAGGACCACAACTGCAGGTTTAGGAGTGTTGTGAATGTATCAGTGATTCTGTGTAAGTGAGGGAAGGCAGCAAGGATCAGAATCATTAGATACAGTTCACTTTAATATAAGGATAGGAGTGACAATGGCTGAGACCTCAGAGCATATAGCCCCACTCAGTATTGACAAACTGGTTCCCACATATAAACAATAAGCAATTGCAAGTTAAAGTTTTAGACATACCATATCTAATCATAGGTGGCAGCAGACATAGTGTACAACTTAAGGCAACAAATAGGGTTAATGAGATTTATGCAGCAATTAGGTATTGAATCTGAACTCTTAAGAATATAGGTTGAATAGAGCATTTACATATGAAGGCAACCTAACTAAGATTCTGAGACATGTCAGGAGTAATTGCTGAATGATCGTAAGTTACTTCGGTATGAGTTAGAAGGAAGCGCTTTTGAGACTTACTAGTAAAAGTAAAGGGTGAGGTCTGTCCGGACAGAGCGGAGTTCCCCTGCAGAGTTTGGGGAAATTGCAGCGTGTGCGATGGCGTGTGACGTCACAGCTTGCCGGTTCCGGTCCTGTGTTTGGTAGAGAGGTGAGCCGCGTCTGTCTCTAAAATTGCAAGCAGGTTAGAGGGTGAGAAGCTGGATTCAACAATCAAGCAATTTGGTATGAGTAGGAGGGAAATTTAAACTGCTTGTTGGGGAGGAGTTATGTAAGTGTGAAAAGTCACAGCTATACAAAGGATAAGGCAAAGAACTTAGTCAATTATTACAGTAGTACAGCAGTCGGCCGGGATGGATGCTCCGCGGCGGCGGAGCGAAGAAAGAAGATTGAAGATGCCGCCGGAAGAATGAAGACTTTGCTGCCGCTTGGAGGAAGACGTCGCCGGAGGAAGAATTCTTCTTTGCCGCTTGGAGGAAGACATCGCCCGGATCGGATCAGGAGTTCGGCCCGGTGTGGTGAAGACAAGGTAGGGAGATCTTCAGGGGGGTAGTGTTAGGCTTTTTTAAGGGGGGTTTGGGTGGTTTTAGAATAGGGGTATGTGGGTGGTGGGTTGTAATGGGGGGGGGATTGTATTTGTTGCATGCAAAAGAGCTGAATTCTTTGGGGCATGCCCCACAAAAGGCCCTTTTAAGGGCTGGTAAGGTAAAGAGCTTTGAAATTTGTTTAATTTAGAATAGGGCAGGGAATTTTTTTTATTTTGGGGGTTTATTATTTTATTAGGGGGCTTAGAATAGGTGTAATTAGCTTAAAAATCTTGTAATCTTTTTTTTATTTTTTGTAATTTAGTGTTTGTTTTTTTTTGTAATTTAGTTTAGTTAATTTAATTGTATTTTTAGATAGATGTTTGTAGTTTATTAAATTTATTGATAGTGTAGGTGTATTTATAACTTAGGTTAGGATTTATTTTACAGGTAATTGGGTAATTATTTTAACTAGGTAGATATTAAATAGTTAATAACTATTTAATATCTATTATACCTAGTTAAAATAATTAACAATTTACCTGTAAAATAAATATTAACCCTAACATAGCTACAATGTAATTATTAATTATATTGTAGCTATCTTAGGGTTTATTTTATAGGTAAGTATTTAGATTTAAATAGGAATATTTTAGTTTATAAATGAACTAGATTAATTTAATATAAATTTAGTTAGGGGTGTTAGGGTTAGATAGAGTTAATATAGTTAATATAAATACTATAGTAACTATATTAACCCTAATATAATTAGGGTTAATATAGTTAATATATAAAATGTAATAACTATATTAACTATAATATACTTAGGGTTAATATAGATAATATAGCGGGCGGCGGGGTAGGTAGATTAAATTAGGGGTTAATCATTTTAATAGAGATGGCGGCGGTGTAAGGGGCTTACATTAGGGGTTAATAATTTTAATATAGATGGCGGCGGTGTTAGGGGCTCACTTTAGGGGGTTATAGATATAATATAGCTGGCGGCGGGGTACGGGAGCGGCGATTTAGGGGTTAATAACTTTATTAGGTTGCGGCGGGGTACGGGAGCGGCGGTTTAGGGGTTAATAGCTTTTTTATTGTTAGGCTAGTGAGGGGGGATAGCGGATAGAGGGTTAGACAGTGCGGGCTATGTTAGGGAGGCGTGTTAGACAGTGCGGGCTATGTTAGGGAGGCGTGTTAGACAGTGCGGGTGTTTTAGACTTTAGTCAGGTTTTATAGGCGCCGGCAGATTCTAACGTGGCGCAAGTCACTGGCGACGCCAGAAATTTGTACTTGCGCAGATTTCTGGACATCGCTGGTTTGTCAGACTTACGGCACGTTAGCATCTGACGGCGACCTATATGGGATAGCTCGAGTTGCGAGCTGAAACTGCGGGCGACGCCGGTTCCCTCGCTTGCGCCGCAAACTGCGATCTATATCGGATCGCGCCCAAGGTTAGGAATGGAGTTAGGGATAAGGTAAGTGATGGATTTAGGAATAGGATTGGGATGGAGTTAGGGATAAGGTTAGGGAAGGCGTTAGGGAAAGGATTGGGATGAAGTTAGAGATAAGGAATTGGGATGGAGTTAGGGATAAGGTTAGGTTTGGAGTTAGGAATAAATTTAGGTATGGAGTTAGGGATAAGGTTAGGGATGGAGTTAGAAATAGGATTGGGATGGAGTTAGGGATAAGGTTAGGGATGGAGTTAGGGATAGGATTAGATTAGAATTAGGGATAACGTTTGGGATGGCATTAGGGATAATATTAGGATGGAGTTAAGGATAAGGTTAGGGATGAAGTTAGGGATAGGATTGGGATGCAGTAAGGGATATGATTGGGATGGAGTTAGGGATAAGGTTAGGGATGGAGTTAGGGATATGATTGGGATGGAGTTAACGATAAGGTTATGGATGGAGTTAGAGATAGGATTGGGATGTAGTTAGGGATAAGGTTAGGGATGGAGTTAGGGATAGGATTGGGATGGAGTTAGGGATAAGGTTAGGGATAGGATTAGGATGGAGTTAGGGATAAGGTTAGGGATGGAGTTAGGGATAAGGTTAGGGATGGAGTTAGGGATAGGATTGGGGTGGAGTTATGGATAAGGTGTGGGTTGGAGTTAGAGATAAGTTTAGGGATGGAGTTAGAGATAGGATTGGGACGGAGTTAGGGATAAGGTTGGGTTTGGAGTTAGGGATAAGGTTAGGGATGGAGTTAGAGATAAGGTTAGGGATGGAGTTAGGGATAGAATTGGGATGGAGTTAGGGATAAGGTTAGGGATGGAGTTAGTAACATAGTAGATGAGGTGTAAAAAAGACCGAAGTCCATCGAGTTCAACCTATACAAGTTAGGAATAGGATTTGGATGGAGTTAGGGATAAGGTTAGGGATGGAGTTAGGGATAAGGTAAGGGATGGAGTTAGGAATAGGATTGGGATGGAGTTAGGGATAAGGTTAGGGAAGGCG
Source organism: Bombina bombina (assembly GCF_027579735.1). Classification (NCBI taxonomy): domain Eukaryota; kingdom Metazoa; phylum Chordata; class Amphibia; order Anura; family Bombinatoridae; genus Bombina; species Bombina bombina. The sequence continues at coordinate 1,133,960,465 of NC_069503.1, forward strand.
TCAGGGATAGGATTGGGATAGAGTTAGAGACAAGGTTAGGGATGGAGTTAGGGATAAGGTTATGAATGGAGTTAGGGATAAGGTTAGGGATGGAGTTAGGGATATGATTGGATGGAGTTAGGGATAATGTTAGGGATGGTGTTAGGGATAAGGTTAGGTATGGAATTTGGTATAAGGTTAGGGATGGAGTTAGGAATAGGATTTTAATGGAGTTAGGGATAAGGTTAGGGATGGCATTTGGGATAGGATTGGGATGGAGTTAGGGATAAGGTTAGGGATGGAGTTAGGGATAGGATTGGGATGGAGTTATGGATAAGGTGTGGTTTGGAGTTAGAGATAAGGTTAGGGATGGAGTTAGAGATACAATTGGGATGGAGTTAGGGATAAGGTTAGGTTTGGAGTTAGGGATAAGGTTAGGGATAAGGTTAGGGATGGAGTTAGAGATAAGGTTAGGGATGGAGTTTGGGATAGGATTGGGATGGAGTTAGGGATAAGGTTAGGGATGTAGTTAGACCGAAGTATATCGAGTTCAACCTATACAAGTTAGGAATAGGATTTGGATGGATTTGGGGGTAAGGTTATGTTTGGAGTTAGGGATAAGGTTAGGAATGGAGTTAGGGATAAGGTAAGTGATGGATTTAGGAATAGGATTGGGATGGAGTTAGGGATAAGGTTAGGGAAGGCGTTAGGGAAAGGATTGGGATGAAGTTAGAGATAAGGTTAGGAATGGAGTTAGGGATAAGGTTATGGATGGAGTTAGGGATAAGGTTAGGGATGGAGTTAGGGATAGGATTGGATGGAGTAGGGATAATGTTAGGGATGGAGTTATGGAAAAGGTGTGGGTTGGAGTTAGAGATAGGATTGGGATGGAGTTAGGGATAAGGTTAGGTTTGGAGTTAGGGATAAGTTTAGGGATGGAGTTAGAGATAAGGTTAGGGATGGAGTTAGGGATAGAATTGGGATGGAGTTAGGGATAAGGTTAGGGAAGGTGTTAGTAACATAGTAGATGAGGTTGAAAAAAGACAGAAGTCCATCGAGTTCAACCTATACAAGTTAGGAATAGGATTTGGATGGAGTTAGGGATAAGGTTAGGAATGGAGATAGGGATAAGGAAAGGTTGGAGTTAGGAATAGGATTGGGATGGAGTTAGGGATAAGGTTAGGGAAGGCGTCAGGGATAGGATTGGGATAGAGTTAGAGATAAGGTTAGGGATGGAGTTAGGGATAAGGTTATGAATGGAGTTAGGGATAAGGTTAGGGATGGAGTTAGGGATAGGATTGGATGGAGTTAGAGATAAGGTTAGGGATGGCATTAGGGATAGGATTGGGATGGAGTTATGGAAAAGGTTAGGGTTGGAGTTAGGGATAGGATTGGGATGGAGTTATGGATAAGGTGTGGGTTGGAGTTAGAGATAAGGTTTGGGATGGAGTTAGAGATAGGATTGGGATGGAGTTAGAGATAAGGTTAGGTTTGGAGTTAGGGATAAGATTAGGGGTGGAGTTAGAGATAAGGTTAGGGATGGAGTTAGGGATAGGATTGGGATGGAGTTAGGGATAAGGTTAGGGATGTAGTTAGTAACATAGTAGATGAGGTTGAAAAAAGACTGAAGTCCATCAAGTTCAACCTATACAAGTTAGGAATAGGATTTGGATGGATTTATGGATAACGTTAGGTTTGGAGTTAGGGATAAGGTTAGGGATGGAGTTAGGGATAAGGTAAGTGATGGAGTTAGAGATAAGGTTAGGGATGGAGTTAGGGATAAGGTTATGGATGGAGTTAGGGATAAGGTTAGGATGGAGTTAGGGATAGGATTGGATAGAGTAGGGATAATGTTAGGGATGACGTTAGGGATAAGGTTAGGTATGGAGTTAGGGATAAGTTTAGGGATGGCATTAGGGATAGGATTTTGATGGAGTTAGGGATAAGGTGGGGATGTAGTTAGGGATAGGATTGGGATGGAGTAAGGGATCGGGTTAGGGATGGAGTTAGGGATAGGATTGGGATGGAGTTAGTGATAAGGTTAGGGATGGAGTTAGGGATAAGGTAAGGGATGGAGTTAGGAATAGGATTGGGATGGAGTTAGGGATAAGGTTAGGGAAGGCATCAGGGATAGGATTGGGATAGATTTAGAGATAACGTTAGGGATGGAGTTAGGGATAAGGTTATGGATGGAGTTAGGGATAAGGTTAGGGATGGAGTTAGGGATATGATTGGATGGAGTTAGGGATAATGTTAGGGATGGTGTTAGGGATAAGGTTAGGTATGGAATCTGGTATAAGGTTAGGGATGGAGCTGGAATAGGATTTTAATGGAGTTAGGGATAAGGTTAGGGATGGCATTTGGTATAGGATTGGGATGGAGTTAGGGATAAGGTTAGGGATGGAGTTAGGGATAGGAATGGGATAGAGTTATGGATAAGGTGTGGGTTGGAGTTAGAGATAAGGTTAGGGATGGAGTTAGAGATACAATTGGGATGGAGTTAGGGATAAGGTTAGGTTTGGAGTTAGGGATAAGGTTAGGGATGGAGTTAGAGATAAGGTTAGGGATGGAGTTAGGGATAGGATTGGGATGGAGTTAGGGATAATGTTAGGAATGTAGTTAGTAACATAGTAGATGAGGTTGAAAAAATACCGGTCTATCGAGTTCAACCTATACAAGTTAGGAAAAGGATTTGGATGGATTTAGGGATAAGGTTAGGTTTGGAGTTAGGGATAAGGTTAGGAATGGAGTTAGGGATAAGGTAAGTGATGGATTTAGGAATAGGATTGGGATGGAGTTAGGGATAAGGTTAGGGAAGGCATTAGGGAAAGGATTGGGATGGAGTTAGAGATAAGGTTAGGAATGGAGTTAGGGATAAGGTTATGGATTGAGTTAGGGATAAGGTTAGGGATGGAGTTAGGGATAGGATTGGATGGAGTAGGAATAATGTTAGGGATGGAGTAAGGGATAGGATTATGATGGGGTTATGGATAAGGTGTGGGTTGGAGTTAGAGATAAGGTTAGGGATGGAGTTAGAGATAGGATTGGGATGGAGTTAGGGATAAGGTTAGGTTTGGAGTTTGGGATAAGGTTAGGTTTGGAGTTAGGGATACGATTAGGGGTGGAGTTAGAGATAAGGTTAGGGATGGAGTTAGGGATAGGATTGGGATGGAGTTAGGGATAAGGTTAGGGATGTAGTTAGTAACATAGTAGATGAGGTTGAAAAAAGACTGAAGTCCATCAAGTTCAACCTATACAAGTTAGGAATAGGATTTGGATGGATTTATGGATAAAGTTAGGTTTGGAGTTAGGGATAAGGTTAGGGATGGGGTTAGGGATAAGGTAAGTGATGGATTTAGGAATAGAATTGGGATGGAGTTAGGGATAAGGTTAGGGAAGTTGTTAGGGATAGGATTGGGATGGAGTTAGAGATAAGGTTAGGGATGGAGTTAGGGATAAGGTTATGGATGGAGTTAGGGATAAGGTTAGGGATGGAGTTAGGGATAAGGTTAGGGATGGAGTTAGGGATAGGATTGGATAGAGTAGGGATAATGTTAGGGATGACGTTAGGGATAAGGTTAGGTATGGAGTTAGGGATAAGGTTAGGGATGGCATTAGGGATAGGATTTTGATGGAGTTAGGGATAAGGTTGGGGATGTAGTTAGGGATAGGATTGGGATGGAGTTAGGGATCGGGTTAGGGATGGAGTTAGGGATAGGATTGGGATGGAGTTAGGGATAAGGTAAGGGATGGAGTTAGGAATAGGATTGGGATGGAGTTAGGGATAAGGTTAGGGAAGGCATCAGGGATAGGATTGGGATAGATTTAGAGATAACTTTTAGGGATGGAGTTAGGGATAAGGTTATGGATGGAGTTAGGGATAAGGTTAGGGATGGAGTTAGGGATAAGGTTAGGGATGGAGTTAGGGATATGATTGGATGGAGTTAGGGATAATGTTAGGGATGGTGTTAGGGATAAGGTTTGGTATGGAATCTGGTATAAGGTTAGGGATGGAGTTAGGAATAGGATTTTAATGGAGTTAGGGATAAGGTTAGGGATGGCATTTGGGATAGGATTGGGATGGAGTTAGGGATAAGGTTAGGGATGGAGTTAGGGATAGGATTGGGATAGAGTTATGGATAAGGTGTGGGTTGGAGTTAGAGATAAGGTTAGGGATGGAGTTAGAGATACAATTGGGATGGAGTTAGGGATAAGGTTAGGTTTGGAGTTAGGGATAAGGTTAGGGATGGAGTTAGAGATAAGGTTAGGGATGGAGTTAGGGATAATGTTAGGAATGTAGTTAGTAACATAGTAGATGAGGTTGAAAAAATACCGGTCTATCGAGTTCAACCTATACAAGTTAGGAAAAGGATTTGGATGGATTTAGGGATAAGGTTAGGTTTGGAGTTAGGGATAAGGTTAGGAATGGAGTTAGGGATAAGGTAAGTGATGGATTTAGGAATAGGATTGGGATGGAGTTAGGGATAAGGTTAGGGAAGGCATTAGGGAAAGGATTGGGATGGAGTTAGAGATAAGGTTAGGAATGGAGTTAGGGATAAGGTTATGGATTGAGTTAGGGATAAGGTTAGGGATGGAGTTAGGGATAGGATTGGATGGAGTAGGAATAATGTTAGGGATGGAGTTAGGGATAGGATTGGGATGGGGTTATGGATAAGGTGTGGGTTGGAGTTAGAAATAAGGTTAGGGATGGAGTTAGAGATAGGATTGGGATGGAGTTAGGGATAAGGTTAGGTTTGGAGTTAGGCATAAGGTTAGGGATGGAGTTAGAGATAAGGTTAGGGATAGAGTTAGGGATAGAATTGGGATGGAGTTAGGGATAAGGTTAGGGAAGGTGTTAGTAACATAGTAGATGAGGTTGAAAAAAGACAGAAGTCCATCGAGTTCAACCTATTCAAGTTAGGAATAGGATTGGGATGGAGTTAGGGATAAGGTTAGGGATGGAGATAGGGATAAGGTAAGGGATGGAGTTAGGAATAGGATTGAGATGGAGTTAGGGATAAGGTTAGGGAAGGCGTCAGGGATAGGATTGGGATAGAGTTAGAGATAAGGTTAGGGATGGAGTTAGGGATAAGGTTATGGATGGAGTTAGGGATAAGGTTAGGGATGGAGTTAGGGATAGGATTGGATGGAGTTAGGGATAAGGTTAGGGTTGGAGTTAGGGATAGGATTGGGTTGGAGTTATGGATAAGGTGTGGGTTGGAGTTAGAGATAAGGTTTGGGATGGAGTTAGAGATAGGATTAGGATGGAGTTAGGGATAAGGTTAGATTTGGAGTTAGGGATAAGGTTAGGGATAAGGTTAGGGATGGAGTTAGAGATAAGGTTAGGGATGGAGTTAGGGATAGGATTGGGATGGAGTTAGGGATAAGGTTAGGGATGTAGTTAGTAACATAGTAGATGAGGTTGAAAAAAGACCGAAGTCCATCAAGTTCAACCTATACAAGTTAGGAATAGGATTTGGATGGATTTAGGGATAAGGTTAGGTTTGGAGTTAGGGATAAGGTTATGGATGGAGTTAGGGATAAGGTAAGTGATGGATTTAAGAATAGGATTGGGATGGAGTTAGGGATAAGGTTAGGGAAGGCATTAGGGATAGGATTGGGATGGAGTTAGAGATAAGGTTAGGGATGGAGTTAGGGATAAGGTTATGGATGGAGTTAGGGATAAGGTTAGGGATGGAGTTAGGGATAGGATTGGATAGAGTAGGGATAATGTTAGGGATGACGTTAGGGATAAAGTTAGGTATGGAGTTAGGGATAAGGTTAGGGATGGCATTAGGGATAGGATTTTGATGGAGTTAGGGATAAGGTTAGGGATGGAGTTAGGGATAGGATTGGGATGGAGTTAGGGATCGGGTTAGGGATGGAGTTAGGGATAGGATTGGGATGGAGTTAGGGATAAGGTTAGGGATGGAGTTAGGGATAGGATTAGGATGGAATTAGGGGTAAGGTTAGGGATGGCATTAGTGATAGGATTGGGATAGAGTTAGGGATAAGGTTATGGATGAAGTTAGGGATAGGATTGGGTTGGAGCTAGGGAAAGGTTAGGGATGGAGTTAGAGATAGGATTGGGATGGAGTTAGGGATAAAGTTAAGTTAAGTTTAGGGTTGGAGTTATCAATAAAGTTGAAATTAGGGATAGGATTGGGATGGAGTTAGGGATAAGGTTAGGGTTGGAGTTAAGGATAGGAGTGGAGGTAGGGATAAAATTAGGGTTGGGGTTAGGGATAGGATTGGAGTTTGGGATAAGGTTAAGGTTTGGGTTAGGGATAGGATTGGAGTTAGGGAAAAGGTTGATATTAGGGTTAGTATTGGAATGGAGTTAGAGATTAGGTTAGGGAAGGAGTTAGGGATACGGTTAGGGTTGGAGTTAGGGATAAGATTGGGATGGAGTTAAGGTTAGGGTTGGAATTAGGGATAGGAATGTTGTTAGGGATAAAGTTAGGGTTGGGGTTAGGAATAGGTTTGGATTGGAGTAGGGATAAGGTTAGGGTTTGAGTTAGGGATAGTAGTGGAGTTAGGGATAAGGTTATGGTTGGGGTTAGGGATAGGATTGGAGTTAGGGATACTCTTAGGTCTAGGGTTAGGGATAGGATTGTAGTTAGGGATAAGGTTAGGGTTGGAGTTAGAAATAGGATTAGGATGGCATAAGGGATAAGGTTAGGATTGGAGTTAGGGATAAGGTATAGGATTGGGATGGAGTTAGGCATAAGGTTAGGGAAGGAGTTAAGGATAAGGGTATGGTTGGAGTTATGGATAAGGTTGATATTAGGGATAGGATTGAGATGGAGTTAGGGATAAGGTTAGGGTTGGGGTTAGGGATAGGATTGGAGTTGGGGATAAGGTTAGGAATGGAGTTAGGGATAGGACTGGGATGGAGTTAAGGATAAGGTAAGGGTTGGAGTTTTGGATAGGATTGGGATAAAGTCAGGGATTAGGGTAGGGTTGGTGTTAGGGGTAGGATTGGGATGGAGTTAGTGATAAGGTTAAGATTAGGGATAAAATTGGATTGAAGTTAGGGATAATGTTGAAGTTAGGGATAGGATTGTGATGGAGTTAGTGAAAAGGTTAGGATTGGGGTTAGGGATAAAGTTAGGATTTGGGTTAGGGATAAAGTTACAGTTGGAGTTACTGATTAGATTGGAGTTAGGTATAGGATTGGGATGGAGTTAGGGATAAATTTAGGGAAGGAGTTAGGAATAATTTTAGGGTTGGAGTTATGGATAAGGTTGAGATTAGGGATAGGATTGGGATGGAGTTAGGGAAAATGTTAGGGTTGGGGTTAGGGATACGATTGGAGTAAGGCATAAAGCTAGGATTGGAGTTAGGGATTATGTTGAGATTCGGGATAGGATTGGGATGGAGTTAGGGATAAGGATAGTGCTGGGGTTAGGGATAGGGTTGGAGTTAGGGATAAGGTTAGGGTTGGGGTTAGGTATATGATTGGAGTTAGGGATAAGGTTGAGATTAGGGATAGGATTGGGATGGAGTTAGGGATAAGGTTAGGGCTGGGGTTAATGATAGGATTGGAGTTAGGGATAAGGTTAGGGTTTGGGTTAGGGATAGGATTGGAGTTAGGAATAAGGTTGAGATTAGGGCTAGGATTGGGATGGAGTTAGGGATAAGGTTAGGATTGGAGTTAGGAATATGATTGGGATGGAGTTAGGGATAAGGTTAGGGATGGAGTTAGGAATATTATTGGGATGGCGTTAGGGATAAGGTTAGGGATGGAGTTAGGGAGATGATTTGGACGGAGTTAGGTATAAGGTTAGGTTTTTAGTTAGGGATAGGGTTATGGATAGAGTTAGGTAAAGGTTAGGGATGGAGTTAGGGATAGGATTGGATGGAGTTAGGGATAATGTTAGGGATGGCATTAGGGATAGGATTGGGATGGAGTTAGGGATAGGAATGAGGAGTTAGGGATACATTTAGGGATGGAGTTAGGGATAGAATTGGGATGGAGTTAGGGATAAGGTTAGGGATGGAGTTAGGTTAGGATTTGGATGGAGTAAGGGATGAAGTTAGGTTTAATATTAGGGATAAGTTTAGGGATGGAGTTATTGATAGGATTGGGATAGAGTTAGGGATAAGGTTAGGGATGGAGTTAGGGATAGGATTTGGATGGAGTTAAAAATAAGGTTAGGTTTAGAGTTAGGGATAAGGTTTGGGATGGAGTTAGGGATAGGATTGGGATGGAGTTAGGGATAAGGTTAGGGATGGCATTAGAGATAGGATTAGGATGGAGTTAGAGATAAGGTTAGGTATGGAGTTAGGGATAAGGATTAGGGATGGAGTTAGGGATAAGGTTAGGGATGGAGTTAGGAATAGGATTTGGATGGAGTTAGGGATAAGGTTAGGTTTGGAGTTAGGGATAAGGATTAGGGATGGAGTTAGGGATAAGGTTAGGGATGGAGTTAGGGATAAGGTTAGGTTTGGAGTTAGGGATAAGGTTAGGGATGGAGTTAGGGATAAGGTTAGGGATGGAGTTAGGAATAGGATTGGGATGGAGTTAGGGATAAGGTTATGGAAGGCAATATGGATAGGACTGGGATGGAGTTAGATATAAGGTTAGGGATGGAGTTAGGGATAAAGTTAGGGATGGAGTTAGGGATAAGGTTAGGGATGGAGTTAGGGATTATATTAGGTTGGAGTTAGGGATAAGGTTAGGGTTGAAGTTAGGGACAGGATTGGATTGGAGTTAGGGATAAGTTTAGGGGTGGCATTAGGGATAATGTTAGGATTGAGGTTAGGTAAAGGATTGGGTTGTAGTTAGGGATAATGTTAGGGTTCGAGTTAGGTATAGGATTGGAGTTAGGGATAAGGTTAGGGTTGGGCTTAGGGATATCATTTGGATAGATTTAGGGATAAGGTTAGGGAAATAATTATATAGAGATAGGATTGGGATGGAGTTAGGGATAAGGTTAGGAATGAAGTTATGGATAGGATTGGTCTGGAGTTAGGGATAGGATTGGAATGGAGCTAGGGATAAGGTTAGCGATGGAGTTATGGATAAGATTGGGTTGGAGTTAGGGATAAGGTTAGGGATAAAGTTAGGGCTAAGGTTAGGTATGGCGTTAGAGATAAGGTTATTGATTGAGTTAGGGATAGGATTGGGATGGAGTTAGGGATAAGGTTAGGGATGGAGTTAGGAATATTATTGGGATGGCATTAGGGATAAGGTTAGGGATGGAGTTAGGGATAGGATTGGGATGGAGTTAGGGATAAGGTTAGGAATGGAGTTAGGGATAGGATTGGGGTGGAGTTAGGGATAAAGTTAGGGATGGCATTAGGTATAGGATTGGAATGGAGTTAGGGATAAGGTTAGGGATGGAGTTAGGGATAGGATTGGGATGGAGTTAGGGATAAGGTTAGGGATGGAGTTAGGGATAGGATTGGGGTGGAGTTAGGGATTAGGTTAGGGATGTCATTAGGGATAGGATTGGGATGGAGTTAGGGATAAGGTTAGGGATGAAGTTAAGGATAGCATTGGGCTGGAGTTAGGGATAAGGATAGGGATGGGGTTAGGGATAGGATTGGGATGGAGTTAGGGATATGATTGGGATGGAGTTAGGGATAAGGTTAGGGATGGGGTTAGGGATAGGATTGGGATGGAGTTAGGGATAAGGTTAGGGATGGAATTAGGGATAGGATTGGGATGGAGTTTGGAATAAGGTTTGGGATGGAGTTAGGGATAGGATTGGGATGGAGTTAGGGATAGGAATGGGATAGAGTTATGGATAAGGTAATGGATGGAGTTAGAGATAGGATTGGGATGGAGTTAGTGATAAGGTTAGGGATGGAGTTAGTGATAGGATTGGGATGGAGTTTGGAATAAGGTTTGGGATGGAGTTAGGGATAATATTAGGTTGGAGTTAGGGATAAGGTTAGGGTTGAAGTTAGGGACAGGATTGGATTGGAGTTAGGGATAAGTTTAGGGGTGGCATTAGGGATAATGTAAGGGTTGAGGTTAGGTAAAGGATTGGGTTGTAGTTAGGGATAATGTTAGGGTTCGAGTTAGGTATAGGATTGGAGTTAGGGATAAGGTTAGGGTTGGGCTTAGGGATATCATTTGGATAGATTTAGGGATAAGGTTAGGGAAATAATTATATAGAGATAGGATTGGGATGGAGTTAGGGATAAGGTTAGAAATGAAGTTATGGATAGGATTGGTCTGGAGTTAGGGATATGATTGGAATGGAGCTAGGGATAAGGTTAGCGATGGAGTTATGGATAAGATTGGGTTGGAGTTAGGGATAAGGTTAGGGACAAAGTTAGGGATAAGGTTAGGTATGGCGTTAGAGATATGGTTAGGGATTGAGTTAGGGATAGGATTGGGATGGAGTTAGGGATAAGGTTAGGGATGGAGTTAGGAATATTATTGGGATGGCGTTAGGGATAAGGTTAGGGATGGAGTTAGGGAGATGATTTGGATGGAGTTAGGGATAAGGTTAGGTTTTTAGTTAGGGATAAGGTTATGGATAGAGTTAGGTAAATGTTAGGGATGGAGTTGGATGGAGTTAGGGATAATGTTAGGGATGGCGTTAGGGATAGGATTGGGATGGAGTTAGGGATAGGAATGAGGAGTTAGGGATACGTTTAGGGATGGAGTTAGGGATAGAATTGGGATGGAGTTAGGGATAAGGTTAGGGATGGAGTTAGGGTTAGGATTTGGATGGAGTAAGGGATGAAATTAGGTTTAATATTAGGGATAAGTTTAGGGATGGAGTTATTGATAGGATTGGGATAGAGTTAGGGATAAGGTTAGGGATGGAGTTAGGGATAGGATTTGGATGGAGTTAAAAAATAAGTTTAGGTTTAGAGTTAGGGATAAGGTTTGGGATGGAGTTAGGGATAGGATTGGGATAGAGTTAGGGATAAGGTTAGGGATGGCATTAGAGATAGGATTAGGATGGAGTTAGAGATAAGGTTAGGTATGGAGTTAGGGATAAGGTTAGGGATGGAGTTAGGAATAGGATTTGGATGGAGTTAGGGATAAGGTTAGGTTTGGAGTTAGGGATAAGGATTAGGGATGGAGTTAGGGATAAGGTTAGGGATGGAGTTAGGAATAGGATTTGGATGGAGTTAGGGATAAGGTTAGGTTTGGAGTTAGGGATAAGGTTAGGGATGGAGTTAGGGATAAGGTTAGGGATGGAGTTAGGGATAAGGTTAGGGATGGAGTTAGGGATAAGGTTAGGGATGGAGTTAGGAATAGGATTGGGATGGAGTTAGGGATAAGGTTAGGGAAGGCAATATGGATAGGACTGGGATGGAGTTAGATATAAGGTTAGGGATGGAGTTAGGGATAAAGTTAGGGATGGAGTTAGGGATAAGGTTAGGGATGGAGTTAGGGATTGGATTAGATGGAGTTAGGGATAAGGTTAGGGATGGAATTAGGAATAGGATTGGGATGGAGTTAGGGATAAGGTTAGGTTTGGAGTTAGGAATAAGGTTAGGTATGGAGTTAGGGATAAGGTTAGGGATGGAGTTAGGAATAGGATTGGTATGGAGTTAGGGATAAGGTTAGGGATGGCATTAGGTATAGGATTGGAATGGAGTTAGGGATAAGGTTAGGGATGGAGTTAGGGATAGGATTGGGATGGAGTTAGGGATAAGGTTAGGGATGGAGTTAGGGATAGGATTGGGGTGGAGTTAGGGATAAAGTTATGGATGGCATTAGGTATAGGATTGGAATGGAGTTAGGGATAAGGTTAGGGATGGAGTTAGGGATAGGATTGGGATGGAGTTAGGCATAAGGTTAGGGATGGAGTTAGGGATAGGATTGGGGTGGAGTTAGGGATTAGGTTAGGGATGTCATTAGGGATAGGATTGGGATGGAGTTAGGGATAAGGTTAGGGATGAAGTTAAGGATAGCATTGGGCTGGAGTTAGGGATAAGGATAGGGATGGGGTTAGGGATAGGATTGGGATGGAGTTAGGGATATGATTGGGATGGAGTTAGGGATAAGGTTAGGGATGGAGTTAGGGATAGGATTGGGATGGAGTTAGGGATAGGATTGTGATGGAGTTAGGGATAAGGTTAGGGATGGAATTAGGGATAGGATTGGGATGGAGTTAGGGATAGGAATGGGATAGAGTTATGGATAAGGTAATGGATGGAGTTAAAGATAGGATTGGGATGGAGTTAGTGATAAGGTTAGGGATGGAGTTAGTGATAGGATTGGGATGGAGTTTGGAATAAGGTTTGGGATGGAGTTATGGATTGTATTGGGTTGGAGTTAGGGATAAGGTTAGGGTTGAAGTTAGGGACAGGATTGGGTTGGAGTTAGGGATAAGTTTAGGGGTGGCATTAGGGATAAGGTTAGGATTGAGGTTAGGTAAAGAATTGGGTTGTAGTTAGGGATAATGTTAGGGTTCGAGTTAGGTATAGGATTGGAGTTAGGGATAAGGTTAGGGTTGGGCTTAGGGATATCATTTGGATAGATTTAGGGATAAGGTTAGGGAAATAATTATATATAATGTTCTGTTTGGAGTTACGGATAAGTTTGTGGTTAGGGATAGGATTTGGATGGAGTTAGGGATAAGGTTACGGTTGGGGTTAGGGATAGGATTTTAGTAAGATATAAGGTTATAGCTGGAGTTAGGGATAGGATTGGGATGGAGTTAGGGATTGTTACGGTTACCCTTAGTCTCGCTGAGAGATGGACCGCTTAGTAGCCTGGATCCCTATTGCTAAAGAGGGGAGAAGCTGCTTTCCATAGTATTCTATATGAGTCTCGCAAATATAGAATAATCTCCCTTAGCTGCAGTACAGCTAGGATACCCTTCTGCCCACAAAAACGAGTCAACGCTGCGATTGAGGGTCAAACAAGAACTCAGGACTGGGATGCCCAGCCTGCTTTTTATTAAGGTTACATGCACACAGGGCACTCCCAGGGGGAGAGGGGGGGAAGCACAAAATCCCCCATCACACATTTAGATAGAGAGCACTGTCCTTTGACAGGCCACAATAGGATTACAGTACTTAAGATAACAAGTTTACAAGTTCATCTTATCAATTAGCAGTCTGGCTCCAGAGGTGATTAGACAATAGTTTCTAAAAGCTGAAAAAAAAGAGTTAACTCTTTATGAAATGAAACTTGTTACAGTTTTCTTGGAGCCCTTCTTAGGCGCTGGCTTGCTGGTTCAGGCATTGCTGCTGGGAAATAAGCTCTTCACAACAAAATAACTAATGCTTCTGTAACATTGCTCCCTTTCTGTGGAACACTCTGGCAGACACGGTCTGACCCCTTTTCGGGGCAGACTAAGGCTGTCCAGACCGCTGGTTATGCGGGGCTGAGGTCGGTTTGTCTGGACAACCCGTCGGCGTTGCCATTCTGTTTCCCAGGTCTGTAAGTAATGGTGAAATTGAAGGTTTGCAACGATAAGCTCCAACGTAATAGCCTGCCGTTATCTCCAGAGACCCGGTTCAGCCACACCAACGGGTTATGGTCGGTGACCAGAGTGAACTCCTGACCATATAAATAGGGAGTCAATTTCTTTAATGCCCACACCAAAGCCAAACACTCCTTTTCGACCGCTGCATAGCTGACTTCGCGGGGCAGGAGCTTCCGGCTGATGTAGGCAACTGGATGCTCCCCTCCATCTTCGCCTACTTGGCTGAGGACGGCTCCCAGCCCGAACATGGAAGCATCTGTATGGACGATAAAACGTTTGTTAAGGGCTGGGGCCGCCAAGACAGGAGCGTTAATTAGAGCATTTTTGAGAGCCTGGAAAGCCGTTTCACAGTGGGGAGACCACAGGACCTGTCGAGGTAAGTTCTTCTTGGTCAAGTCAGTCAGGGGTTTGGCAAGTGTGCTGTAGTCTGGTACGAACCGTCTATAGTACCCTGCCGTGCCCAGGAAGGCTAGGACCTGAGTCTTAGTGATGGGGGTGGGCCAATTGGCGACAGCTTCTATTTTGGCCGGCTCTGGTCGCTGCTTTCCACACCCCACCCGGTGACCCAGGTACTGTACCTCGGCCATCCCAAAGTGGCATTTTTCTGGCTTCAGAGTCAGGCCAGCAGCCCGGATCTGATCCAGAACCATTCCCACATGAGCTAAGTGGTCCTCCCAGGACTCACTGTGGATCGCTATGTCGTCCAGGTAGGCGCAAGCAAAACTCTGGAAGCCATCCAGGAGCCTATCCACCAAGCGCTGGAATGTAGCTGGGGCATTCTTCATCCCAAACGGCATTACCCTAAACTGATATAAGCCGAATGGGGTGACGAATGCCGACTTGGGGATAGCCTCCGGGGCCAGGGGAATCTGCCAGTAACCTTTGCAGAGGTCAATAGTGGTCAGGTAATTTCCCCTGGCTATACGATCGAGTAGCTCGTCTACCCTGGGCATAGGGTAAGCGTCCGTCACGGTATTTTCATTGAGCCTCCGATAGTCTACGCAGAACCGGGTGGTCCCATCTTTCTTGGGCACCAAGACAACTGGGGAGGCCCAGGGACTATCGGAGGGCTCAATTACCCTGAGCTGGAGCATCTCATCGATCTCCTTCTTCATTCCTGTCCTAATTGCTTCGGGGATTCGGTACGGAGCCTGGCGCAAGGGAGCTTGTCCCGGAGTATCTACCTGGTGGGTGGTTAAAGTAGTGTACCCTGGCTTCGGGGAGAAGGTGAGGTGTTTGGACTGGAGGAGTTGGTTGAGCTGCTCCCTTTCAGTGGGGCTAAGTCGGTCCCCTATCTGAACCTGCGCCACTATACCTGTGGGGAGGCTCTTTTCTAATAGGTCTGGAATGGGTAAACTGTCGGGGTCTTCCTGAGGGGAACAACATACGGCCGTCACGTTCTCTGGTCGCTCAAAATATTCCTTGAGCATGTTTACATGGAATGTCTTTCTAAGATTGTTGTCGTGGCAGCTAGCTATCACATAAGTGGTGTCTCCCCTTTTCTCTACGATCTGGTAGGGACCCTGCCAGGACGCCTGCAATTTGTCTGTCTTCACCGGCTTAAGTACTAACACCTTTTGTCCTATGGTGAAGATTCTCTTTCGGGCCCCCCGATCGTACCATACTATCTGTCTTCTCTGGGCCAACTGGAGATTAGCCCGCACGGATTTGGCTAATTGCTCCATTCGGTCCCTGAGTTCCAGCACGTATGGCACAATTGGGACACCGTCAGCCTCCATCTCTCCCTCCCAGTGCTCCCGGATCAGGTTTAGGGGTCCCCGTACCTTTCTTCCGTAGAGCAACTCGAAGGGAGAGAACCCTGTCGTTTCCTGGGGCACCTCCCGATAAGCAAATAGGAGGTGCGGCAGGAAGCGTTCCCAGTCTCGGTATTCCTGAGTGAACGTCTTGAGCATTTGCTTGAGGGTCCCATTGAACCTCTCACACAGCCCGTTCGTCTGGGGGTGGTATGGGGAGCTTAGGAGGGACTTAATTTTGCAAACCTGCCAGAGTTGTTGGGTCAATTCAGCCGTAAATTGGGTGCCTCGGTCGGATAGGATTTCTTTTGGAAATCCTACCCGGGAGAACACCTGTACTAGTGCATTCGCTACCGTATCCGCTTGTATGTTGGATAGGGCGACAGCCTCTGGGTACCTGGTAGCGTAGTCCACTACGGTAAGAATGTATCGCTTACCGGAGGGACTAGGGGTAGCCAGTGGTCCCACTAGGTCAATAGCAACCCGGCTGAAGGGTTCCTCTACAATGGGCATATTTACTAGCTGGGCTTTAGGGTGATCGCCTCGCCTTCCTACTCGTTGACACACATCGCAGGTGTTACAGTAAGTTCTAACGTCAGCGTGCACCCCTGGCCAAAAGAACGTGTGAGTAATGCGGTGTAGGGTACGGGTAACGGCTAGGTGGCCTGCTAAGGGGATGTCGTGGCCTATTTTGAGGATTTCTTGACGGTATTTGTGGGGCACTACCAGCTGTCGCCTACGCTGTCCCCTTTTCTCTGTCCAGCGGTATAGTTTCCCTTTTTCCCATAAGAATGTTTCGTTATCTGCCCCGCCCCCTCCGGTCTCTGCTCGTTCCCGGTACTTTTGTAAGGTCGGGTCAGTCTTAGACTCTGCCTCGAAGGCATCTGGGGTGTCCCAGGGTATGGGGCCTAACCTGTCAGGCAAGGTCGGGGTAGGTCTTACCTGTGTCTCCCGCACTGGTGAGAGCTCTCGCTCCGTCCGGGCTTGGGCCCGTGTAGTCACTGGGTCCGCCTCGTTGTTGCATACTGGAGCATAGGCAGAAGTCATGGGGCCCAAATCGTTGCCCAGTAGTACTTCGGCAGGTAAATTATCCATTAGGCCCACGTTCACAGCCCCCTTTCCCGCTCCCCAATCAAGATGCACTTTAGCTGTTGGAATTTTGTACACATCCCCCCCCGCCACTCTAACGGCCACAGTCTGTCCGGATCGCTTGTGCTCTGGCACCAAATGACTCTGTACCAGCGTGATAGTAGCCCCTGTGTCTCGCAATCCCTCGGTAGATCGCCCCTCGAGCCATACCCTCTGCCGATGGTGCTGGCGGTTATCTGAGGCAGCATATACAGGGTCTGCCTCGTGAAGCGGCCCCACATATCCCTCCATAGGGGCCTCTTGGTTAACACAGAGGGCCCGGGCCGGACGATAGGACCCAGAGGGGTAATTGTAATTCCTGGGTGTCTGGTGCGTATTAAGGGGGCAGCTAGCCATGAAATGCCCTGGTTGCTTGCATCGGTGGCAAGTCGGTCTGGGACGCTCAGAGCTGTTATTGGGTGGTCCTGAGTGTCGGACGGGCCCTGTGGGCACCGGGGCTCGGAATTCAGCACGAGGGGGTGCACGGTAAACCTCTCTGGGTTCGACCCGTGCTGGAGCTCGGTAGTTCATGGGTTCGTGAAGACGGGAGTCATAATGTTCATCGGCCAATTTGGCTGCTTCTTCTAAGGTAGAAGGCCGCCTGTCTCGCAGCCATTCCTTCCCTTGCTGTTCCATGCCATTATAAAAATGTTCTAAGAGAAACAATTGTAAAATTTCCTCCCCAGTCACCGCTTTACTTCCGCTCAGCCAGTGATTTGCCGCTCTCCGCATTCGGTGCGCCCATTCCATATGGGTATCGTTAGGCTTCTTTTCCGTGCCCCGAAACTGTCGGCGATACGTGTCCGGAGTTACAGCGTACCGTCGCAACAGTGTCTCCTTAACTAGCTCATACTGTGTCACTTCCTCAGCACCCAGAGTACGAAAGGCTTCCAGGGCTCGCCCGGATAGTTTCCCAGACAATATCGTGGGCCACTCTCTGTTGGGAATCTGGTGCAGGGCACATTGCCTTTCGAAGTCCGCCAAATATTCATCAATCCCTGTCTCGCTCTCTAGGAAGGGTCGAAATGCCGCATAGGGTATCTTGGGCCTCCCAGCATTTTCGACAGGGATGATTACCTGCGGGGCTTCAGCATTGCGGTGTGCGTTCGCTAGGTTGAGTTCGTGGGCTCGAGTCTCTCGTATATCCTCGTCCGCCTCCGCCATCAACTGCTGTACCAATTCCATGGAGGGGTTCGGCCCGTATAATGAGAGCCTTTCCCGAACAATCCTGGTTTTTTCGTCACTAATCGTGGTCGGTGTTTCCGCCATTGTGAAGCTCTGATCCAGTTCGGTCAATTCTGCGATCAGCTCTCTCCTCGGCCGGTTGCTGGCGTACCCCCCTCTGCTTTCAAGTAAATCCTTTAGGGTTGTACGCTTCAATTTTTCGTAAGCGCTCTCCATCCGTTCTGTACCTCTCCTAGGAAATCCAGGAAAATCCCGCCGCTGCCGCCAAATGTTAAGGTTACCCTTAGTCTCGCTGAGAGATGGACCGCTTAGTAGCCTGGATCCCTATTGCTAAAGAGGGGAGAAGCTGCTTTCCATAGTATTCTATATGAGTCTCGCAAATATAGAATAATCTCCCTTAGCTGCAGTACAGCTAGGATACCCTTCTGCCCACAAAAACGAGTCAACGCTGCGATTGAGGGTCAAACAAGAACTCAGGACTGGGATGCCCAGCCTGCTTTTTATTAAGGTTACATGCACACAGGGCACTCCCAGGGGGAGAGGGGGGGAAGCACAAAATCCCCCATCACACATTTAGATAGAGAGCACTGTCCTTTGACAGGCCACAATAGGATTACAGTACTTAAGATAACAAGTTTACAAGTTCATCTTATCAATTAGCAGTCTGGCTCCAGAGGTGATTAGACAATAGTTTCTAAAAGCTGAAAAAAAAGAGTTAACTCTTTATGAAATGAAACTTGTTACAGTTTTCTTGGAGCCCTTCTTAGGCGCTGGCTTGCTGGTTCAGGCATTGCTGCTGGGAAATAAGCTCTTCACAACAAAATAACTAATGCTTCTGTAACAGGGATAAGGTTAGGGTTGAAGATAGGGATAGGATTGGTTTGGAGTTAGGGATAAGGTTAGGGATGGAGTTAGGGATAAGGTTAGGGATGGAGTTAGGGATAGGATTGGGATGGAGTTAGGGATGGAGTTAGTAATAGAATTGTTATGGAGTTAGCGATAAGTTAGGGATGGAGTTAGGGATAGGGTTTGGATGGAGTTAGGGATAAGGTTAGGTTTGGAGTTAGGGATAGGGTTAGGGATAGAGTTAGGTATAAGGTTAGGGATGGAGTTAGGGATATGATTGGGATAGAGTTAGGGATAAGGTTAGGGATGGAGTTAGGGATAGGATTTGGATGGAGTTAGGGATAAGGTTAGGTTTGGAGTTAGGGATAGGGTTAGGGATAGAGTTAGGTATAAGGTTAGGGATGAAGTTAGGGATAATATTGGATGGAGGTACGGATAATGTTAGAGAAGGCGTTAGGGATAGGATTGGGATGGAGTTAGGGATAGGATTGGGATGGAGTTAGGGATAAGGTTAGGGATGGAGTTAGTGTTAGGATTTGTATGGAGTAAGGGATGAGGTTAGGTTTAAAGTTAGCGATAAGTTTAGAGATAAAGTTAGGGATAGGATTGGGATGGAGTTAGGGATAAGGTTAGGGATGGAGTTAGGAATAGGATTTGGATGGAGTTAAAGATAAGGTTAGGTTTAGAGTTAGGGATAAGGTTAGGGATAGGATTGGGATGGAGTTAGGGATAAGGTAAGGGATGGAGTTAGGGATAGGATTGCGATGGAGTTAGGGGTAAGGTTAGGGATGGCGTTAGGGATAGGATTAGGATGGAGTTAGAGTTATGGTTAGGTATTGAGTTAGGGATAAGGTTAGGTTTGGGGTTAGGGATAATGTTAGGGATGGAGTTAGTGATAAGGTTAGGGATGGAGTTAGGAATAGGATTAGGATGGAGTTAGAGATAAGGTTAGGAATGGAGTTAGGGATAGGATTGGGATGGAGTTAGGGATAAGGTTAGGTATGGAGATAGGGATAAGGTTACGGATGGAGTTAGGGATAGGATTGGATGGAGTTAGGGATAAGGTTAGGTTTGGAGTTAGGGATAGAGTTAGGGATAGAGTTAGGTATAAGGTTAGGGATGGGGTTAGTGATAGAATTGGTATGGAGTTAGGGATAAGGTTAGGGATGGAGTTAGGGATAGGATTTGGATGGAGTTAGGGATAAGGTTAGGTTTGGAGTTAGGGATAGGGTTAGGGATAGAGTTAGGTATAAGGTTAGGGATGGAGTTAGGGATAGGATTGGGATGGAGTTAGGGAAATGGTTAGGGATGGAGTTAGGGATAGGATTTGGATGGAGTTAGGGATAGGATTTGGATGGAGTTAGGGATAAGGTTATTTTTGGAGTTAGGGATAGGGTTAGGGATAGAGTTAGGTATAATGTTAGGGATGGAGTTAGGGATAGGATTTGATGGAGTTACGGATAATGTTAGAGAAGTTGTTAGGGATAGGATTGGGATGGAGTTAGGGATAGGATTGAGAAGGAGTTAGGGATAAGGATAGGGATGGAGTTAGGGATAGGATTGGGATGGAGTTAGGGATAAGGTTAGGGATGGAGTTAGGGTTAGGATTTGGATGGAGTAAGGGATGAGGTTAGGTTTAAAGTTAGGGATAAGTTTAAAGATGGAGTTAGGGATACGATTGGGATGGAGTTAGGGATAACGCTAGGGATGGACTTAGGGATAGGATTTGGATGGAGTTAAAGATAAGGTTAGGTTTAGAGTTAGGGATAAGGTTAGGGATAGGATTGGGATGGAGTTAGTTTTAGGATTGGGATGGAGTTAGGGATAAGGTTAGGTTTGGAGTTAGGGATAATGTTAGGGATGGAGTTAGGGATAAGGTTAGGGATGGAGTTAGGAATAGGATTGGGATGGAGTTAGGGATAAGGTTAGGGAAGGAATTAGGGATAGGATTAGGATGGAGTTAGAGAAGGTTAGGAATGGAGTTAGGGATAGGATTGGGATGGAGTTAGGGATAAGGTTAGGGATGATGTTAGGGATAGGATTGGATGGAGTTAGGGATAAGGTTAGGGATGGCATTAGGGATAGGATTGGGATGGAGTTAGGGATAAGGTTAGGGATGGAGTTAGAAATAGGAATTGTATGGAGTTAGGGATAAGGTTAGGGATGGAGTTAGGGATAGGATTATCTTAGAATTAGGGATAAAGTTTGGGATGGCATTAGGGATAATATTAGGATGGAGTTAAGGATAAGGTTAGGGATGAAGTTAGAGATAGGATTGGGATGGAGTAAGGGATATGATTGGGATGGAGTTAGGGATAAGGTTAGGGATGGAGTTAGGCATATGATTGGGATGGAGTTAGGGATAAGGTTATGGATGGAGTTAGAGATAGGATTGGGATGGAGTTAGGGATAAGGTTAGGGATGGAGTTAGGGATAGGATTGGGATGGAGTTAGGGATAAGGTTAGGGATGGAGTTAGGGATAAGGTTAGGGATGGAGTTAGGGATAGGATTGGGATGGAGTTATGGATAAGGTGTGGGTTGGAGTTAGAGATAAGGTTAGGGATGGAGTTAGAGATAGGATTGGGATGGAGTTAGGAATAAGGTTGGGTTTGGAGTTAGGGATAATTTTAGGGATGGATATAGAGATAAGGTAAGGGATGGAGTTAGGAATAGAATTGGGATGGAGTTAGGGATAAGGTTAGGGATGGAGTTAGTAACATAGTAGATGAGGTGTAAAAAAGACCGAAGTCCATCGAGTTCAACCTATACAAGTTAGGAATAGGATTTGGATGGCGTTAGGGATAAGGTTAGGGATGGAGTTAGGGATAAGGTAAGGGATGGAGTTAGGAATAGGATTGGGATGGAGTTAGGGATAAGGTTAGGGAAGGCGTCAGGGATAGGATTTGGATAGAGTTAGAGATAAGGTTAGGGATGGAGTTAGGGATAAGGTTAGGGATGGAGTTAGGGATAAGTTTAGGGATGGAGTTAGGGATATGATTGGATGGAGTTAGGGATAATGTTAGGGATGGTGTTAGGGATAAGGTTAGGTATGGAATTTGGTATAAGGTTAGGGATGGAGTTAGGAATAGGATTTTAATGGAGTTAGGGATAAGGTTAGGGATGGAGTTAGGGATAGGATTGGGATGGAGTTATGGATAAGGTGTGGGTTGGAGTTAGAGATAAGGTTAGGGATGGAGTTAGAGATACAATTGGGATGGAGTTAGGGATAAGGTTAGGTTTGGAGTTAGGGAAAAGGTTAGGGATAAGGTTAGGGATAAGGTTAGGGATGGAGTTAGAGATAAGGTTAGGGATGGAGTTAGGGATAGGATTGGGATGGAGTTAGGGATAAGGTTAGGGAAGGCGTTAGGGAAAGGATTGGGATGGAGTTAGAGATAAGGTTAGGAATGGAGTTAGGGATAAGGTTATGGATGGAGTTAGGGATGGAGTTAGGGATAGGATTGGATGGAGTAGGAATAATGTTAGGGATGGAGTTAGGGATAGGATTGGGATGGAGTTATGGATAAGGTGTGGGTTGGAGTTAGAGATAAGGTTAGGGATGGAGTTAGAGATAGGATTGGGATGGAGTTAGGGATAAGGTTAGGTTTGGAGTTAGGGATAAGGTTAGGGATGGAGTTAGAGATAAGGTTAGGGATGGAGTTAGGGATAGAATTGGGATGGAGTTAGGGATAAGGTTAGGGAAGGTGTTAGTAACATAGTAGATGAGGTTGAAAAAAGACAGAAGTCCATCGAGTTCAACCTATACAAGTTAGGAATAGGGTTTGGATGGAGTTAGGGATAAGGTTAGGGATGGAGATAGGGATAAGGAAAGGGATGGAGTTAGGAATAGGATTGGGATGGAGTTAGGGATAAGGTGAGGGAAGGCATCAGGGATAGGATTGGGATAGAGTTAGAGATAAGGTTAGGGATGGAGTTAGGGATAAGGTTATGGATGGAGTTAGGGATAAGGTTAGGGATGGAGTTAGGGATAGGATTGGATGGAGTTAGAGATAAGGTTAGGGATGGCATTAGGGATAGGATTGGGATGGAGTTAGGGTTAAGGTTAGGGTTGGAGTTAGTAACATAGTAGATGAGGTTGAAAAAAGACTGAAGTCTATCGAGTTCAACCTATACAAGTTAGGAATAGGATTTGGATGGATTCAGGGGTAAGGTTAGGTTTGGAGTTAGGGATAAGGTTAGGAATGGAGTTAGGGATAAGGTAGGTGATGGATTTAGGAATAGGATTGGGATGGAGTTAGGGATAAGGTTAGGGAAGGCATTAGGGAAAGGATTGGGATGGAGTTAGAGATAAGGTTAGGAATGGAGTTAGGGATAAGGTTATGGATGGAGTTAGGGATAAGGTTAGGGATGGAGTTAGGGATAGGATTGGATGGAGTAGGAATAATGTTAGGGATGGAGTTAGGGATAGGATTGGGATGGAGTTATGGATAAGGTGTGGGTTGGAGTTAGAGATAAGGTTAGGGATGGAGTTAGAGATAGGATTGGGATGGAGTTAGGGATAAGGTTAGGTTTGGAGTTAGGGATAAGGTTAGGGATGGAGTTAGAGATAAGGTTAGGGATGGAGTTAGGGATAGAATTGGGATGGAGTTAGGGATAAGGTTAGGGAAGGTGTTAGTAACATAGTAGATGAGGTTGAAAAAAGACAGAAGTCCATTGAGTTCAACCTATACAAGTTAGGAATAGGGTTTGGATGGATTCAGGGGTAAGGTTAGGTTTGGAGTTAGGGATAAGGTTAGGAATGGAGTTAGGGATAAGGTAGGTGATGGATTTAGGAATAGGATTGGGATGGAGTTAGGGATAAGGTTAGGGAAGGCGTTAGGGAAAGGATTGGGATGGAGTTAGAGATAAGGTTAGGAATAGAGTTAGGGATAAGGTTATGGATGGAGTTAGGGATAAGGTTAGGGATGGAGTTAGGGATAGGATTGGATGGAGTAGGAATAATGTTAGGGATGGAGTTAGGGATAGGATTGGGATGGAGTTATGGATAAGGTGTGGGTTGGAGTTAGAGATAAGGTTAGGGATGGAGTTACAGATAGGATTGGGATGGAGTTAGGGATAAGGTTAGGTTTGGAGTTAGGGATAAGGTTAGGGATGGAGTTAGAGATAAGGTTAGGGATGGAGTTAGGGATAGAATTGGGATGGAGTTAGGGATAAGGTTAGGGAAGGTGTTAGTAACATAGTAGATGAGGTTGAAAAAAGACAGAAGTCCATCGAGTTCAACCTATACAAGTTAGGAATAGGGTTTGGATGGAGTTAGGGATAAGGTTAGGGATGGAGATAGGGATAAGGAAAGGGATGGAGTTAGGAATAGGATTGGGATGGAGTTAGGGATAAGGTGAGGGAAGGCATCAGGGATCGGATTGGGATAGAGTTAGAGATAAGGTTAGGGATGGAGTTAGGGATAAGGTTATGGATGGAGTTAGGGATAAGGTTAGGGATGGAGTTAGGGATAGGATTGGATGGAGTTAGAGATAAGGTTAGGGATGGCATTAGGGATAGGATTGGGATGGAGTTAGGGTTAAGGTTAGGGTTGGAGTTAGTAACATAGTAGATGAGGTTGAAAAAAGACCGAAGTCTATCGAGTTCAACCTATTCAAGTTAGGAATAGGATTTGGATGGATTCAGGGGTAAGGTTAGGTTTGGAGTTAGGGATAAGGTTAGGAATGGAGTTAGGGATAAGGTAAGTGATGGATTTAGGAATAGGATTGGGATGGAGTTAGGGATAAGGTTAGGGAAGGCGTTAGGGAAAGGATTGGGATGGAGTTAGAGATAAGGTTAGGAATGGAGTTAGGGATAAGGTTATGGATGGAGTTATGGATAAGGTTAGGGATGGAGTTAGGGATAGGATTGGATGGAGTAGGAATAATGTTAGGGATGGAGTTAGGGATAGGATTGGGATGGAGTTATGGATAAGGTGTGTGTTGGAGTTAGAGATAAGGTTAGGGATGGAGTTAGAGATAGGATTGGGATGGAGTTAGGGATAAGGTTAGGTTTGGAGTTAGGGATAAGGTTAGGGATGGAGTTAGAGATAAGGTTAGGGATGGAGTTAGGGATAGAATTGGGATGGAGTTAGGGATAAGGTTAGGGAAGGTGTTAGTAACATAGTAGATGAGGTTGAAAAAAGACAGAAGTCCATCGAGTTCAACCTATACAAGTTAGGAATAGGATTTGGATGGAGTTAGGGATAAGGTTAGGGATGGAGATAGGGGTAAGGAAAGGGATGGAGTTAGGAATAGGATTGGGATGGAGTTAGGGATAAGGTTAGGGAAGGCATCAGGGAAAGGATTGGGATGGAGTTAGAGATAAGGTTAGGAATGGAGTTAGGGATAAGGTTATGGATGGAGTTATGGATAAGGTTAGGGATGGAGTTAGGGATAGGATTGGATGGAGTAGGAATAATGTTAGGGATGGAGTTAGGGATAGGATTGGGATGGAGTTATGGATAAGGTGTGTGTTGGAGTTAGAGATAAGGTTAGGGATGGAGTTAGAGATAGGATTGGGATGGAGTTAGGGATAAGGTTAGGTTTGGAGTTAAGGATAAGGTTAGGGATGGAGTTAGAGATAAGGTTAGGGATGGAGTTAGGGATAGAATTGGGATGGAGTTAGGGATAAGGTTAGGGAAGGTGTTAGTAACATAGTAGATGAGGTTGAAAAAAGACAGAAGTCCATCGAGTTCAACCTATACAAGTTAGGAATAGGATTTGGATGGAGTTAGGGATAAGGTTAGGGATGGAGATAGGGGTAAGGAAAGGGATGGAGTTAGGAATAGGATTGGGATGGAGTTAGGGATAAGGTTAGGGAAGGCATCAGGGATAGGATTGGGATAGAGTTAGAGATAAGGTTAGGGATGGAGTTAGGGATAAGGTTATGGATGGAGTTAGGGATAAGGTTAGGGATGGAGTTAGGGATAGGATTGGATGGAGTTAGAGATAAGGTTAGGGATGGCATTAGGGATAGGATTGGGATGGAGTTAGGGTTAAGGTTAGGGTTGGAGTTAGGGATAGGATTGGGATGGAGTTATGGATAAGGTGTGGGTTGGAGTTAGAGATAAGGTTTGGGATGGAGTTAGAGATAGGATTGGGATGGAGTTAGGGATAAAGTTAGGTTTGGAGTTAGGGATAAGGTTAGGGATAAGGTTAGGGATGGAGTTAGAGATAAGGTTAGGGGTGGAGTTAGGGATAGGATTGTGATGGAGTTAGGGATAAGGTTAGGGATGTAGTTAGTAACATAGTAGATGAGGTTGAAAAAAGACCGAAGTCCATCAAGTTCAACCTATACAAGTTAGGAATAGGATTTGGATGGATTTAGGGATAAGGTTAGGGATGGAGTTAGGGATAAGGTTAGGGATGGAGTTAGGAATAGGATTGGGATGGAGTTAGGGATAAGGTTAGGGAAGGAATTAGGGATAGGATTAGGATGGAGTTAGAGATAAGGTTAGGAATGGAGTTAGGGATAGGATTGGGATGGAGTTAGGGATAAGGTTAGGGATGGAGATAGGGAAAAGGTTAGGGATGGAGTTAGGGATAGGATTGGATGGAGTTAGGGATAAGGTTAGGTTTGGAGTTAGGGATAGAGTTAGGGATAGAGTTAGGTATAAGGTTAGGGATGGGGTTAGTGATAGAATTGGTATGGAGTTAGGGATAATGTTAGGGATGGAGTTAGGGATAGGATTTGGATGGAGTTAGGGATAAGGTTAGGTTTGGAGTTAGGGATAGGGTTAGGGATAGAGTTAGGTATAAGGTTAGGGATGGAGTTAGGGATAGGATCGGGATGGAGTTAGGGAAATGGTTAGGGATGGAGTTAGGGATAGGATTTGGATGGAGTTAGGGATAAGGTTATTTTTGGGGTTAGGGATAGAGTTAGGTATAAGGTTAGGAATGGAGCTAGGGATAGGATTTGATGGAGTTATGGATAATGTTAGAGAAGGTGTTAGGGATAGGATTGGGATGGAGTTAGGGATAGGATTGAGAAGGAGTTAGGGATAAGGATAGGGATGGAGTTAGGGATAGGATTGGGATGGAGTTAGGGATAAGGTTAAGGATGGAGTTAGGGTTAGGATTTGGATGGAGTAAGGGATGAGGTTAGGTTTAAAGTTAGAGATAAGTTTAAAGATGGAGTTAGGGATACGATTGGGATGGAGTTAGGGATAAGGTTAGGGATGGACTTAGGGATAGGATTTGGATGGAGTTAAAGATAAGGTTAGGTTTAGAGTTAGGGATAAGCTTAGGGATAGGATTGGGATGGAGTTAGGTATAGGATTGGGATGGAGTTAGGGATAAGGTTAGTGATGGAGTTAGGGATAGGATTAGGATGGAGTTAGAGTTAAGGTTAGGTATGGAGTTAGGGATAAGGTTAGGTTTGGAGTTAGGGATAATGTTAGGGATGGAGTTAGGGATAAGGTTAGGGATGGAGTTAGGAATAGGATTGGGATGGAGTTAGGGATAAGGTTAGGGAAGGAATTAGGGATAGGATTAGGATGGAGTTAGAGATAAGGTTAGGAATGGAGTTAGGGATAGGATTGGGATGGAGTTAGGGATAAGGTTAGGGATGAAGTTAGGGATAGGATTGGAAGGAGTTAGGGATAAGGTTAGGGATGGCATTAGGGATAGAATTGGGATGGAGTTAGGGATAAGGTTAGGTTTGGAGTTAGGAATAAATTTAGGTATGGAGTTAGGGATAAGGTTAGGGATGGAGTTAGAAATAGGATTGGGATGGAGTTAGGGATAAGGTTAGGGATGGAGTTAGGGATAGGATTAGATTAGAATTAGGGATAACGTTTGGGATGGCATTAGGGATAATATTAGGATGGAGTTAAGGATAAGGTTAGGGATGAAGTTAGGGATAGGATTGGGATGGAGTAAGGGATATGATTGGGATGGAGTTAGGGATAAGGTTAGGGATGGAGTTAGGGATATGATTGGGATGGAGTTAAGGATAAGGTTATGGATGGAGTTAGAGATAGGATTGGGATGGAGTTAGGGATAAGGTTAGGGATGGAGTTAGGGATAGGATTGGGATGGAGTTAGGGATAAGGTTAGGGATAGGATTAGGATGGAGTTAGGGATAAGGTTAGGGATGGAGTTAGGGATAAGGTTAGGGATGGAGTTAGGGATAAGGTTAGGGATGGAGTTAGGGATAAGGTTAGGGATGGAGTTAGGGATAGGATTGGGGTGGAGTTATGGATAAGGTGTGGGTTGGAGTTAGAGATAAGGTTAGGGATGGAGTTAGAGATAGGATTGGGATGGAGTTAGGGATAAGGTTGGGTTTGGAGTTAGGGATAAGGTTAGGGATGGAGTTAGAGATAAGGTTAGGGATGGAGTTAGGGATAGAATTGGGATGGAGTTAGGGATAAGGTTAGGGATGGAGTTAGTAACATAGTAGATGAGGTGTAAAAAAGACCGAAGTCCATCGAGTTCAACCTATACAAGTTAGGAATAGGATTTGGATGGAGTTAGGGATAAGGTTAGGGATGGAGTTAGGGATAAGGTAAGGGATGAAGTTAGGAATAGGATTGGGATGGAGTTAGGGATAAGGTTAGGGAAGGCGTCAGGGATAGGATTGGGATAGAGTTAGAGACAAGGTTAGGGATGGAGTTAGGGATAAGGTTATGAATGGAGTTAGGGATAAGGTTAGGGATGGAGTTAGGGATATGATTGGATGGAGTTAGGGATAATGTTAGGGATGGTGTTAGGGATAAGGTTAGGTATGGAATTTGGTATAAGGTTAGGGATGGAGTTAGGAATAGGATTTTAATGGAGTTAGGGATAAGGTTAGGGATGGCATTTGGGATAGGATTGGGATGGAGTTAGGGATAAGGTTAGGGATGGAGTTAGGGATAGGATTGGGATGGAGTTATGGATAAGGTGTGGTTTGGAGTTAGAGATAAGGGTAGGGATGGAGTTAGAGATACAATTGGGATGGAGTTAGGGATAAGGTTAGGTTTGGAGTTAGGGATAAGGTTAGGGATAAGGTTAGGGATGGAGTTAGAGATAAGGTTAGGGATGGAGTTTGGGATAGGATTGGGATGGAGTTAGGGATAAGGTTAGGGATGTAGTTAGACCGAAGTATATCGAGTTCAACCTATACAAGTTAGGAATAGGATTTGGATGGATTTGGGGGTAAGGTTATGTTTGGAGTTAGGGATAAGGGGGGTCGATCCGATATAAATCGTCGCCCGCAAAAGCCGGCGACGCCAATATTTACGCTGATTTGGTATCCTATATACTGCGTAACCTAGAAGTTACGCGCGTATATTTCTGCCGTCGCCCGTAGTTTTTTGGGCCATAGGCAGGTATACCAAACCAGCGCAGTTTGGTATCCAATATGCAGCGTAAGGACTTACGTGGTGAAAATGGAGAAAACTTACTCCATTTTCACCTCGCCACAAAAAGCAGCCGTAAGAAGCCTTACGCTGACTATTGGAGCCCCGTAACTCCCTAAACTAACTAGAAAATAAACCTAACACCTAACGCATGCGCAATGTCTATCTCCCTGTCAACCGCGATCTGCTAAATAAAACCTAACACCTAACACATGCGCAATGTCTATCTACCTGTCAACCGCGTTCCCCCCCCGAAATCCCTAATAAAGTTATTAACCCCTAATCTAATCCCCCTATACCGTCGCCAGCTATATTAATATTATTAACCCCTAATGTAAGCCCCTTACACCGCCGCCATCTCTATTAAAATGATTAACCCCTAATTTAATCTACCTACCCCGCCGCCAGCTATATTATCTATATTAACCCTAAGTATATTATAGTTAATATAGGTATTACATTATATATATTAACTATATTAACCCTAATTATATTAGGGTTAATATAGTTAATATAGTTACTATAGTATTTATATTAACTATATTAACTCTATCTAACCCTAACTAAATGTATATTAAATTAATCTAATGTTAGGGTTAATATTTATTTTACAGGTAAATTGTTAATTATTTTAACTAGGTATAATAGATATTAAATAGTTATTAACTATTTAATATCTACCTAGTTAAAATAATTACCCAATTACCTGTAAAATAAATCCTAACCTAAGTTATAAATACACCTACACTATCAATAAATTTAATAAACTACAAACATCTATCTAAAAATACAATTAAATTAACTAAACTAAATTACAAAAAAAAAACAAACACTAAATTACAAAAAATAAAAAAAAGATTACAATATTTTTAAGCTAATTACACCTATTCTAAGCCCCCTAATAAAATAATAAACCCCCAAAATAAAAAAAATTCCCTGCACTATTCTAAATTAAACAAATTTCAAAGCTCTTTACCTTACCAGCCCTTAAAAGGGCCTTTTGTGGGGCATGCCCCAAAGAATTCAGCTCTTTTGCATACAACAAATACAATCCCCCCCCCCATTACAACCCACCACCCACATACCCCTATTCTAAAACCACCCAAACCCCCCTTAAAAAAGCCTAACACTACCCCCCTGAAGATCTCCCTACCTTGTCTTCACCACACCGGGCCGAACTCCTGATCCGATCCGGGCGATGTCTTCCTCCAAGCGGCAAAGAAGAATTCTTCCTCCGGCGATGTCTTCCTCCAAGCGGCAAAGAAGAATTCTTCCTCCGGCGATGTCTTCCTCCAAGCGGCAAAGAAGAATTCTTCCTCCGGCGATGTCTTCCTCCAAGCGGCAGCAAAGTCTTCATTCTTCCGGCGGCATCTTCAATCTTCTTTCTTCGCTCCGCCGCCGCGGAGCATCCATCCCGGCCGACTGCTGTACTACGAATGAGGTACCTTTAAATGACGTCATCCAAGATGGCGTCCGCCGAATTCCGATTGGCTGATAGGATTCTATCAGCCAATCGGAATTAAGTTAGAAAATCTGATTGGCTGATTGAATCAGCCAATCAGATTCAAGTTCAATCCGATTGGCTGATCCAATCAGCCAATCAGATTGAGCTCGCATTCTATTGGCTGTTCCGATCAGCCAATAGAATGCGAGCTCAATCTGATTGGCTGTTCGGATCAGCCAATCGGATTGAACTTGAATCTGATTGGCTGATTCAATCAGCCAATCAGATTTTTCTAACTTAATTCCGATTGGCTGATAGAATCCTATCAGCCAATCGGAATTCGGCGGACGCCATCTTGGATGACGTCATTTAAAGGTACCTCATTCGTAGTTGTCAGCCTGTGGAAGGTAATCTCACCCCTGTAAAGGAGACAGGGAATTTTTAGGACCACAACTGCAGGTTTAGGAGTGTTGTGAATGTATCAGTGATTCTGTGTAAGTGAGGGAAGGCAGCAAGGATCAGAATCATTAGATACAGTTCACTTTAATATAAGGATAGGAGTGACAATGGCTGAGACCTCAGAGCATATAGCCCCACTCAGTATTGACAAACTGGTTCCCACATATAAACAATAAGCAATTGCAAGTTAAAGTTTTAGACATACCATATCTAATCATAGGTGGCAGCAGACATAGTGTACAACTTAAGGCAACAAATAGGGTTAATGAGATTTATGCAGCAATTAGGTATTGAATCTGAACTCTTAAGAATATAGGTTGAATAGAGCATTTACATATGAAGGCAACCTAACTAAGATTCTGAGACATGTCAGGAGTAATTGCTGAATGATCGTAAGTTACTTCGGTATGAGTTAGAAGGAAGCGCTTTTGAGACTTACTAGTAAAAGTAAAGGGTGAGGTCTGTCCGGACAGAGCGGAGTTCCCCTGCAGAGTTTGGGGAAATTGCAGCGTGTGCGATGGCGTGTGACGTCACAGCTTGCCGGTTCCGGTCCTGTGTTTGGTAGAGAGGTGAGCCGCGTCTGTCTCTAAAATTGCAAGCAGGTTAGAGGGTGAGAAGCTGGATTCAACAATCAAGCAATTTGGTATGAGTAGGAGGGAAATTTAAACTGCTTGTTGGGGAGGAGTTATGTAAGTGTGAAAAGTCACAGCTATACAAAGGATAAGGCAAAGAACTTAGTCAATTATTACAGGACCCCCCCCCAAAGATCAACTCCGGGGATCGAGTCCAGGACGATCAGGATAACGTTCATGGAACCTGGCCACCAACCGGGGGGCAGAGAGATTGGAAGCCGGTTCCCAGGAGTCCTCCGAATCAGGGTAGCCCTTCCAATGGACCAGATACTGAAGCTGCCCACGAAAACGTCGGGAGTCCAAGACATCTTGTACCTCATACTCCAGGGTGGTATCCTGTAGATGAGGAAGTAAAGGAATAGAAGGATCATGGTGACGAAGTTGTCTATAAGGCTTGAGGAGAGACACATGAAAGGTAGGATGGGATTTCAGATTTGTTGGTAATGCAAGAGTAACAGCGTTCATATTCACAATTTTTATGATGGGAAATGGTCCAATGAAGTTGGAAGATAATATCCTGGAAGGAAGGGGTAAATGTAGATTACGTGTTGATAACCAAACGTAGTCACCTACACTATATTTAGGCGAGGAAATCCTTTTTTTATCATAATGGAATTTATAGCGATCCTTGGCGATGCGAATATTTTCAGCAGTTAGTGAAAAAGATTCACTAATAGTGTTGATGAGGTCATTCACAACAGGACAACTGTTGCTGTCCATAGAATCCCATTCAAAAGAAGGATGGAAACCATAATTAATGAAGAATGGTGTGAACTTTGTAGAGGAATGGATGGAATTGTTGAAGGCGAATTCTGCGTATGGTAGTAGTTGTGTCCAGGTATCTTGTTTAGCTGAAATGAAACATCTTAAATATTGTTCTATGTACTGGTTTGTCCTTTCAGTCTGGCCATTAGTTTGGGGATGGAAAGAGGTACTGAGACGTCTAGAAATACCCAATGAGTGACAAAGTTGTTTCCAGAATTGGCTGGTGAATTGAGTTCCCCTATCTGAGGTGATACTATTAGGGAGTCCGTGATACTTGAATATATGATGTATCATTAAGGAAATGGTTTCAGAAGAAGTTGGCAGCTTATGGTAGGGCACGAAATGTGCCATTTTACTAAATAGGTCTACGACTACTAATATGGTGTTATTCCCTTCAGAAATAGGTAGGTCCACTATGTAGTCAATTGCTATGTCCTTCCAAGGACGGTCAGGAGTTGGTAATGGGATCAATTTCCCGTAAGGGGGAGTCCTCCCTTTTTTTGTAGTTTCGCAGATTAAACAGGTTTTAACGTAATCCTCAACATCAGAGAGGCAGGTAGGCCACCAAAAGAATCTGGAGACTAATTCTTGAGTTTTCTTTATGCCCATGTGTCCAGCAGATGGAGAATCATGTAAAGTTTTTAAGACTGTTGTTCTGAGACTGTTGGGTACATAGATTTGTTGTTGATAATAATACAACCCATCCGAGTGTAAATCCAAGACCTGTAATGGTTTATTGGAGTCAGCCTGTTGTGCTGATTTGAACTGAATGTTTTGTTCTGTAGTTAAAGCTAAGAATCTGTCAAGAGGAATTAAAGGTGAAAGGTTTGGATGTGACACTTGGTCCACCAAGTGTCTTGAAAGGGCATCAGCCTTCTTGTTCTTGTTTGCAGGACGGTAGGTGATAAGATAATTAAATCTAGCCAAGAATAGGTTCCATCGGACCTGTCGTGCGCTAAGAGTCCTATTAGATTGTAGGTATTCTAGATTTTTGTGATCCGTGTAAATCAAGATTGGAAGAAGGGTCCCTTCTAGAAGGTGTCTCCATTGTTCCAATGATGTTTTGATTGCTAACAGTTCTTTATCACCTATTGGGTAGTTTATTTCAGCTGAATTAAGAATACGTGAATAGAAGGCAACAGGATGCAGAGGATCTTTTGGAGTCTGCCTCTGTGAGAGAGTTGCCCCCAAAGCATAATTAGATGCATCTACTTCCAAGATGTACTGCAACTCAGAATTAGGGAATTGGAGGATAGGGGCCGTAGTGAAAGCTTTTTTTAAAAAATTGAATATTTCTTCTAAATCATCGTTCCATTTGAAGTGTGTGTCAGATTTGGTCAAGTTAGTTAATGGTCTAGTCAAGTCAGCAAAATTTTTAATAAACTTCCTGTAGAAAATTGGCGAAACCCATGAACCTTTGTATATCCTTTTTACTTTTTGGGGAAGGCCAATTTTGAATTACCGATATCTTATCATTATCCATCTGGATACCTTGGGGTGATACAATATAACCTAGAAATTTAATTTCTTTGGAGTGAAATAAGCATTTTTCTAGTTTAACATAAAGAGAGTTCTCTCGTAACCGTGTTAATACTAGGGTGACATGTTTGATGTGTTCAGTAAGAGAGGTAGAGAATATGAGTATGTCATCCAGGTATATTACCATAAATAAATCCAAAAAATCCTTGAAGATATCATTTATGAAATACTGAAAGGTAGCCGGGGCATTACAGAGGCCAAAAGGCATCACAGTATATTCAAAAAGGCCATAACGTGTACGGAATGCTGTAAGCCATTCATGACCCTCCTTTATTCGTACCAAGTTGTAAGCCCCTCTAAGATCCAATTTAGTGTATATGGTAGCATTTTGTAATCTATCAAGGAGTTGAGGAATTAAAGGTAGTGGATAGCGGTTTTTTATCGTACGCTTGTTTAACTCTCTGTAATCGATAATAGGTCTTAGGGATTGATCTTTGTTTTTAACAAAAAAAATACCAGCCCCAGCTGGGGAGGTGGAAGGACGTATAAAGCCTTTCTTCAAATTATCTGCCAAATAAGTTTTTAGATGTTGTAACTCAGGATCAGAGAGGGGAAATATATGGCCGTAAGGTATATCAACACCTGGTAGGAGATCTATAGGGCAGTCATAAACCCTATGAGGGGGTAGATTCTCTGATTCTTTTTTGTCAAAGACATCAGCGAATGTTATGTATTCCTTGGGGATTTGTAAAGGAACATCAAGTAAAATTTGTTCATGGTGGAGACACAAATTTTTACAATAAGGAGAATCAAAGATGACATGTGAAGTTGACCATTGTATAGTGGGATCGTGTTGTTTAAACCAACTGATACCAAGTATAATGGGATATAGAGGTGAGGGTATAACATCAAAAGTAAGAAATTCTGTGTGTTGGTCATGTGTGGTGAGCCTTAAAGGTATGGTGTGGTATAAGATGGGTCCTGATGTAATTTCCTTACCATCAATAAAACGAAGTATACTAGGCACCATTTTCTTTACTAGTGGAATTTTATTTACAATAGTGAATTGGTAATCTATATAATTGTGGCTGGCACCAGAGTCAAGGATTGCTTGTGAGTTGAGTCTTTGCTGATCCCACTGTAATAAGATAGGAAGGGAGCAATGATTAGATTGTGGTTGTTTAGCGGATAAACATATACTTGTGGTGTTCATCTTACCCTTCCTACGCTGTAATTGAGAGCAGTCCTTTACAGAGTGATCGATCCCTCCACAGTACATACAGAGATCTAAAGCTTTTCTTCTTAATTTTTCCTGTAGTGTTAATGGACCTCTGATGAAACCGAGTTCCATAGGGATTTCAGAGGCTTTTGTAGTTGTCTTAGGTGGATGTAGAGTAGTAACTGTTTGTTTGGTGGATGTTTCTAAGTGTGACTTTTCTGAGCGTCTCTCTCTGATGCGTCTATCTAATGTGATGCTAGCATCTATTAGGAGTTCTAAAGTCTCTGGGAGGGGTTGTCTGGCTAGCTCATCCTTGAGAGTATCTGAGAGGCCTAGGCGGAATTGATTGCGCAAGGAAAGGTCATTCCACTGTGTATCAGGGGACCATTTCTTAAACTCTGCGATGTAGTCCTCCACAGGCCTTTTATGTTGTCTCAGAGACCTCATTGCTGTCTCAGCAGACAGCTGTTTGTAGGGATCATCATATAGCTGTCCCATTGCTTTAAAAAACTGATCAAATGAGTACAGCAATGGGTCATTGGTTTCAAAAAACAAATTTGCCCATATACGTGGTTCACCACGTAGATAGGAAATTGTGGTGAGAACCTTCAAATGATCATTGAAGTATGTTTTGGGTTTTAATTTGAAATATAAGGAACATGAATTTTTGAATTCCCTAAATTCTGAACGAATACCACTAAATGTTTGTGGAGGATTAGGTTGAGGTTCACTAGAACTAATATGTGTAGTGAGGGTATCAATTTTTTCATTGATGTATTGCTTTAAGGCAGAGTTTTCTAATTGTAGTGTATTTAACCCTGTTGTAAGGTTATCTACAGTTTGAGTTAATTTCTCTACATGAGATAATAAGGCTGCTGGGTCCATGGTAAGGCTTGATTGTTATTGCCAGCCTGTGGAAGGTAATCTCACCCCTGTAAAGGAGACAGGGAATTTTTAGGACCACAACTGCAGGTTTAGGAGTGTTGTGAATGTATCAGTGATTCTGTGTAAGTGAGGGAAGGCAGCAAGGATCAGAATCATTAGATACAGTTCACTTTAATATAAGGATAGGAGTGACAATGGCTGAGACCTCAGAGCATATAGCCCCACTCAGTATTGACAAACTGGTTCCCACATATAAACAATAAGCAATTGCAAGTTAAAGTTTTAGACATACCATATCTAATCATAGGTGGCAGCAGACATAGTGTACAACTTAAGGCAACAAATAGGGTTAATGAGATTTATGCAGCAATTAGGTATTGAATCTGAACTCTTAAGAATATAGGTTGAATAGAGCATTTACATATGAAGGCAACCTAACTAAGATTCTGAGACATGTCAGGAGTAATTGCTGAATGATCGTAAGTTACTTCGGTATGAGTTAGAAGGAAGCGCTTTTGAGACTTACTAGTAAAAGTAAAGGGTGAGGTCTGTCCGGACAGAGCGGAGTTCCCCTGCAGAGTTTGGGGAAATTGCAGCGTGTGCGATGGCGTGTGACGTCACAGCTTGCCGGTTCCGGTCCTGTGTTTGGTAGAGAGGTGAGCCGCGTCTGTCTCTAAAATTGCAAGCAGGTTAGAGGGTGAGAAGCTGGATTCAACAATCAAGCAATTTGGTATGAGTAGGAGGGAAATTTAAACTGCTTGTTGGGGAGGAGTTATGTAAGTGTGAAAAGTCACAGCTATACAAAGGATAAGGCAAAGAACTTAGTCAATTATTACAGTAGTACAGCAGTCGGCCGGGATGGATGCTCCGCGGCGGCGGAGCGAAGAAAGAAGATTGAAGATGCCGCCGGAAGAATGAAGACTTTGCTGCCGCTTGGAGGAAGACATCGCCGGAGGAAGAATTCTTCTTTGCCGCTTGGAGGAAGACATCGCCCGGATCGGATCAGGAGTTCGGCCCGGTGTGGTGAAGACAAGGTAGGGAGATCTTCAGGGGGGTAGTGTTAGGCTTTTTTAAGGGGGGTTTGGGTGGTTTTAGAATAGGGGTATGTGGGTGGTGGGTTGTAATGGGGGGGGGGATTGTATTTGTTGCATGCAAAAGAGCTGAATTCTTTGGGGCATGCCCCACAAAAGGCCCTTTTAAGGGCTGGTAAGGTAAAGAGCTTTGAAATTTGTTTAATTTAGAATAGGGCAGGGAATTTTTTTTATTTTGGGGGTTTATTATTTTATTAGGGGGCTTAGAATAGGTGTAATTAGCTTAAAAATCTTGTAATCTTTTTTTTATTTTTTGTAATTTAGTGTTTGTTTTTTTTTGTAATTTAGTTTAGTTAATTTAATTGTATTTTTAGATAGATGTTTGTAGTTTATTAAATTTATTGATAGTGTAGGTGTATTTATAACTTAGGTTAGGATTTATTTTACAGGTAATTGGGTAATTATTTTAACTAGGTAGATATTAAATAGTTAATAACTATTTAATATCTATTATACCTAGTTAAAATAATTAACAATTTACCTGTAAAATAAATATTAACCCTAACATAGCTACAATGTAATTATTAATTATATTGTAGCTATCTTAGGGTTTATTTTATAGGTAAGTATTTAGATTTAAATAGGAATATTTTAGTTTATAAATGAACTAGATTAATTTAATATAAATTTAGTTAGGGGTGTTAGGGTTAGATAGAGTTAATATAGTTAATATAAATACTATAGTAACTATATTAACCCTAATATAATTAGGGTTAATATAGTTAATATATAAAATGTAATAACTATATTAACTATCATATACTTAGGGTTAATATAGATAATATAGCGGGCGGCGGGGGTAGGTAGATTAAATTAGGGGTTAATCATTTTAATAGAGATGGCGGCGGGTGTAAGGGGCTTACATTAGGGGTTAATAATTTTAATATAGATGGCGGCGGTGTTAGGGGCTCACTTTAGGGGGTTATAGATATAATATAGCTGGCGGCGGGGTACGGGAGCGGCGATTTAGGGGTTAATAACTTTATTAGGTTGCGGCGGGGTACGGGAGCGGCGGTTTAGGGGTTAATAGCTTTTTTATTGTTAGGCTAGTGAGGGGGGATAGCGGATAGAGGGTTAGACAGTGCGGGCTATGTTAGGGAGGCGTGTTAGACAGTGCGGGCTATGTTAGGGAGGCGTGTTAGACAGTGCGGGTGTTTTAGACTTTAGTCAGGTTTTATAGGCGCCGGCAGATTCTAACGTGGCGCAAGTCACTGGCGACGCCAGAAATTTGTACTTGCGCAGATTTCTGGACATCGCTGGTTTGTCAGACTTACGGCACGTTAGCATCTGACGGCGACCTATATGGGATAGCTCGAGTTGCGAGCTGAAACTGCGGGCGACGCCGGTTCCCTCGCTTGCGCCGCAAACTGCGATCTATATCGGATCGCGCCCAAGGTTAGGAATGGAGTTAGGGATAAGGTAAGTGATGGATTTAGGAATAGGATTGGGATGGAGTTAGGGATAAGGTTAGGGAAGGCGTTAGGGAAAGGATTGGGATGAAGTTAGAGATAAGGAATTGGGATGGAGTTAGGGATAAGGTTAGGTTTGGAGTTAGGAATAAATTTAGGTATGGAGTTAGGGATAAGGTTAGGGATGGAGTTAGAAATAGGATTGGGATGGAGTTAGGGATAAGGTTAGGGATGGAGTTAGGGATAGGATTAGATTAGAATTAGGGATAACGTTTGGGATGGCATTAGGGATAATATTAGGATGGAGTTAAGGATAAGGTTAGGGATGAAGTTAGGGATAGGATTGGGATGCAGTAAGGGATATGATTGGGATGGAGTTAGGGATAAGGTTAGGGATGGAGTTAGGGATATGATTGGGATGGAGTTAACGATAAGGTTATGGATGGAGTTAGAGATAGGATTGGGATGTAGTTAGGGATAAGGTTAGGGATGGAGTTAGGGATAGGATTGGGATGGAGTTAGGGATAAGGTTAGGGATAGGATTAGGATGGAGTTAGGGATAAGGTTAGGGATGGAGTTAGGGATAAGGTTAGGGATGGAGTTAGGGATAGGATTGGGGTGGAGTTATGGATAAGGTGTGGGTTGGAGTTAGAGATAAGTTTAGGGATGGAGTTAGAGATAGGATTGGGACGGAGTTAGGGATAAGGTTGGGTTTGGAGTTAGGGATAAGGTTAGGGATGGAGTTAGAGATAAGGTTAGGGATGGAGTTAGGGATAGAATTGGGATGGAGTTAGGGATAAGGTTAGGGATGGAGTTAGTAACATAGTAGATGAGGTGTAAAAAAGACCGAAGTCCATCGAGTTCAACCTATACAAGTTAGGAATAGGATTTGGATGGAGTTAGGGATAAGGTTAGGGATGGAGTTAGGGATAAGGTAAGGGATGAAGTTAGGAATAGGATTGGGATGGAGTTAGGGATAAGGTTAGGGAAGGCGTCAGGGATAGGATTGGGATAGAGTTAGAGACAAGGTTAGGGATGGAGTTAGGGATAAGGTTATGAATGGAGTTAGGGATAAGGTTAGGGATGGAGTTAGGGATATGATTGGATGGAGTTAGGGATAATGTTAGGGATGGTGTTAGGGATAAGGTTAGGTATGGAATTTGGTATAAGGTTAGGGATGGAGTTAGGAATAGGATTTTAATGGAGTTAGGGATAAGGTTAGGGATGGCATTTGGGATAGGATTGGGATGGAGTTAGGGATAAGGTTAGGGATGGAGTTAGGGATAGGATTGGGATGGAGTTATGGATAAGGTGTGGTTTGGAGTTAGAGATAAGGTTAGGGATGGAGTTAGAGATACAATTGGGATGGAGTTAGGGATAAGGTTAGGTTTGGAGTTAGGGATAAGGTTAGGGATAAGGTTAGGGATGGAGTTAGAGATAAGGTTAGGGATGGAGTTTGGGATAGGATTGGGATGGAGTTAGGGATAAGGTTAGGGATGTAGTTAGACCGAAGTATATCGAGTTCAACCTATACAAGTTAGGAATAGGATTTGGATGGATTTGGGGGTAAGGTTATGTTTGGAGTTAGGGATAAGGTTAGGAATGGAGTTAGGGATAAGGTAAGTGATGGATTTAGGAATAGGATTGGGATGGAGTTAGGGATAAGGTTAGGGAAGGCGTTAGGGAAAGGATTGGGATGAAGTTAGAGATAAGGTTAGGAATGGAGTTAGGGATAAGGTTATGGATGGAGTTAGGGATAAGGTTAGGGATGGAGTTAGGGATAGGATTGGATGGAGTAGGGATAATGTTAGGGATGGAGTTATGGAAAAGGTGTGGGTTGGAGTTAGAGATAGGATTGGGATGGAGTTAGGGATAAGGTTAGGTTTGGAGTTAGGGATAAGTTTAGGGATGGAGTTAGAGATAAGGTTAGGGATGGAGTTAGGGATAGAATTGGGATGGAGTTAGGGATAAGGTTAGGGAAGGTGTTAGTAACATAGTAGATGAGGTTGAAAAAAGACAGAAGTCCATCGAGTTCAACCTATACAAGTTAGGAATAGGATTTGGATGGAGTTAGGGATAAGGTTAGGAATGGAGATAGGGATAAGGAAAGGTTGGAGTTAGGAATAGGATTGGGATGGAGTTAGGGATAAGGTTAGGGAAGGCGTCAGGGATAGGATTGGGATAGAGTTAGAGATAAGGTTAGGGATGGAGTTAGGGATAAGGTTATGAATGGAGTTAGGGATAAGGTTAGGGATGGAGTTAGGGATAGGATTGGATGGAGTTAGAGATAAGGTTAGGGATGGCATTAGGGATAGGATTGGGATGGAGTTATGGAAAAGGTTAGGGTTGGAGTTAGGGATAGGATTGGGATGGAGTTATGGATAAGGTGTGGGTTGGAGTTAGAGATAAGGTTTGGGATGGAGTTAGAGATAGGATTGGGATGGAGTTAGAGATAAGGTTAGGTTTGGAGTTAGGGATAAGATTAGGGGTGGAGTTAGAGATAAGGTTAGGGATGGAGTTAGGGATAGGATTGGGATGGAGTTAGGGATAAGGTTAGGGATGTAGTTAGTAACATAGTAGATGAGGTTGAAAAAAGACTGAAGTCCATCAAGTTCAACCTATACAAGTTAGGAATAGGATTTGGATGGATTTATGGATAACGTTAGGTTTGGAGTTAGGGATAAGGTTAGGGATGGAGTTAGGGATAAGGTAAGTGATGGAGTTAGAGATAAGGTTAGGGATGGAGTTAGGGATAAGGTTATGGATGGAGTTAGGGATAAGGTTAGGATGGAGTTAGGGATAGGATTGGATAGAGTAGGGATAATGTTAGGGATGACGTTAGGGATAAGGTTAGGTATGGAGTTAGGGATAAGTTTAGGGATGGCATTAGGGATAGGATTTTGATGGAGTTAGGGATAAGGTGGGGATGTAGTTAGGGATAGGATTGGGATGGAGTAAGGGATCGGGTTAGGGATGGAGTTAGGGATAGGATTGGGATGGAGTTAGTGATAAGGTTAGGGATGGAGTTAGGGATAAGGTAAGGGATGGAGTTAGGAATAGGATTGGGATGGAGTTAGGGATAAGGTTAGGGAAGGCATCAGGGATAGGATTGGGATAGATTTAGAGATAACGTTAGGGATGGAGTTAGGGATAAGGTTATGGATGGAGTTAGGGATAAGGTTAGGGATGGAGTTAGGGATATGATTGGATGGAGTTAGGGATAATGTTAGGGATGGTGTTAGGGATAAGGTTAGGTATGGAAT
The DNA here is from genome assembly GCF_027579735.1 of Bombina bombina. Lineage (NCBI taxonomy): Eukaryota > Metazoa > Chordata > Amphibia > Anura > Bombinatoridae > Bombina > Bombina bombina. The sequence goes on from NC_069503.1 coordinate 1,134,001,755, forward strand.
CTGGTATAAGGTTAGGGATGGAGCTGGAATAGGATTTTAATGGAGTTAGGGATAAGGTTAGGGATGGCATTTGGTATAGGATTGGGATGGAGTTAGGGATAAGGTTAGGGATGGAGTTAGGGATAGGAATGGGATAGAGTTATGGATAAGGTGTGGGTTGGAGTTAGAGATAAGGTTAGGGATGGAGTTAGAGATACAATTGGGATGGAGTTAGGGATAAGGTTAGGTTTGGAGTTAGGGATAAGGTTAGGGATGGAGTTAGAGATAAGGTTAGGGATGGAGTTAGGGATAGGATTGGGATGGAGTTAGGGATAATGTTAGGAATGTAGTTAGTAACATAGTAGATGAGGTTGAAAAAATACCGGTCTATCGAGTTCAACCTATACAAGTTAGGAAAAGGATTTGGATGGATTTAGGGATAAGGTTAGGTTTGGAGTTAGGGATAAGGTTAGGAATGGAGTTAGGGATAAGGTAAGTGATGGATTTAGGAATAGGATTGGGATGGAGTTAGGGATAAGGTTAGGGAAGGCATTAGGGAAAGGATTGGGATGGAGTTAGAGATAAGGTTAGGAATGGAGTTAGGGATAAGGTTATGGATTGAGTTAGGGATAAGGTTAGGGATGGAGTTAGGGATAGGATTGGATGGAGTAGGAATAATGTTAGGGATGGAGTAAGGGATAGGATTATGATGGGGTTATGGATAAGGTGTGGGTTGGAGTTAGAGATAAGGTTAGGGATGGAGTTAGAGATAGGATTGGGATGGAGTTAGGGATAAGGTTAGGTTTGGAGTTTGGGATAAGGTTAGGTTTGGAGTTAGGGATACGATTAGGGGTGGAGTTAGAGATAAGGTTAGGGATGGAGTTAGGGATAGGATTGGGATGGAGTTAGGGATAAGGTTAGGGATGTAGTTAGTAACATAGTAGATGAGGTTGAAAAAAGACTGAAGTCCATCAAGTTCAACCTATACAAGTTAGGAATAGGATTTGGATGGATTTATGGATAACGTTAGGTTTGGAGTTAGGGATAAGGTTAGGGATGGGGTTAGGGATAAGGTAAGTGATGGATTTAGGAATAGAATTGGGATGGAGTTAGGGATAAGGTTAGGGAAGTTGTTAGGGATAGGATTGGGATGGAGTTAGAGATAAGGTTAGGGATGGAGTTAGGGATAAGGTTATGGATGGAGTTAGGGATAAGGTTAGGGATGGAGTTAGGGATAAGGTTAGGGATGGAGTTAGGGATAGGATTGGATAGAGTAGGGATAATGTTAGGGATGACGTTAGGGATAAGGTTAGGTATGGAGTTAGGGATAAGGTTAGGGATGGCATTAGGGATAGGATTTTGATGGAGTTAGGGATAAGGTTGGGGATGTAGTTAGGGATAGGATTGGGATGGAGTTAGGGATCGGGTTAGGGATGGAGTTAGGGATAGGATTGGGATGGAGTTAGGGATAAGGTAAGGGATGGAGTTAGGAATAGGATTGGGATGGAGTTAGGGATAAGGTTAGGGAAGGCATCAGGGATAGGATTGGGATAGATTTAGAGATAACTTTTAGGGATGGAGTTAGGGATAAGGTTATGGATGGAGTTAGGGATAAGGTTAGGGATGGAGTTAGGGATAAGGTTAGGGATGGAGTTAGGGATATGATTGGATGGAGTTAGGGATAATGTTAGGGATGGTGTTAGGGATAAGGTTTGGTATGGAATCTGGTATAAGGTTAGGGATGGAGTTAGGAATAGGATTTTAATGGAGTTAGGGATAAGGTTAGGGATGGCATTTGGGATAGGATTGGGATGGAGTTAGGGATAAGGTTAGGGATGGAGTTAGGGATAGGATTGGGATAGAGTTATGGATAAGGTGTGGGTTGGAGTTAGAGATAAGGTTAGGGATGGAGTTAGAGATACAATTGGGATGGAGTTAGGGATAAGGTTAGGTTTGGAGTTAGGGATAAGGTTAGGGATGGAGTTAGAGATAAGGTTAGGGATGGAGTTAGGGATAATGTTAGGAATGTAGTTAGTAACATAGTAGATGAGGTTGAAAAAATACCGGTCTATCGAGTTCAACCTATACAAGTTAGGAAAAGGATTTGGATGGATTTAGGGATAAGGTTAGGTTTGGAGTTAGGGATAAGGTTAGGAATGGAGTTAGGGATAAGGTAAGTGATGGATTTAGGAATAGGATTGGGATGGAGTTAGGGATAAGGTTAGGGAAGGCATTAGGGAAAGGATTGGGATGGAGTTAGAGATAAGGTTAGGAATGGAGTTAGGGATAAGGTTATGGATTGAGTTAGGGATAAGGTTAGGGATGGAGTTAGGGATAGGATTGGATGGAGTAGGAATAATGTTAGGGATGGAGTTAGGGATAGGATTGGGATGGGGTTATGGATAAGGTGTGGGTTGGAGTTAGAAATAAGGTTAGGGATGGAGTTAGAGATAGGATTGGGATGGAGTTAGGGATAAGGTTAGGTTTGGAGTTAGGCATAAGGTTAGGGATGGAGTTAGAGATAAGGTTAGGGATAGAGTTAGGGATAGAATTGGGATGGAGTTAGGGATAAGGTTAGGGAAGGTGTTAGTAACATAGTAGATGAGGTTGAAAAAAGACAGAAGTCCATCGAGTTCAACCTATTCAAGTTAGGAATAGGATTGGGATGGAGTTAGGGATAAGGTTAGGGATGGAGATAGGGATAAGGTAAGGGATGGAGTTAGGAATAGGATTGAGATGGAGTTAGGGATAAGGTTAGGGAAGGCGTCAGGGATAGGATTGGGATAGAGTTAGAGATAAGGTTAGGGATGGAGTTAGGGATAAGGTTATGGATGGAGTTAGGGATAAGGTTAGGGATGGAGTTAGGGATAGGATTGGATGGAGTTAGGGATAAGGTTAGGGTTGGAGTTAGGGATAGGATTGGGTTGGAGTTATGGATAAGGTGTGGGTTGGAGTTAGAGATAAGGTTTGGGATGGAGTTAGAGATAGGATTAGGATGGAGTTAGGGATAAGGTTAGATTTGGAGTTAGGGATAAGGTTAGGGATAAGGTTAGGGATGGAGTTAGAGATAAGGTTAGGGATGGAGTTAGGGATAGGATTGGGATGGAGTTAGGGATAAGGTTAGGGATGTAGTTAGTAACATAGTAGATGAGGTTGAAAAAAGACCGAAGTCCATCAAGTTCAACCTATACAAGTTAGGAATAGGATTTGGATGGATTTAGGGATAAGGTTAGGTTTGGAGTTAGGGATAAGGTTATGGATGGAGTTAGGGATAAGGTAAGTGATGGATTTAAGAATAGGATTGGGATGGAGTTAGGGATAAGGTTAGGGAAGGCATTAGGGATAGGATTGGGATGGAGTTAGAGATAAGGTTAGGGATGGAGTTAGGGATAAGGTTATGGATGGAGTTAGGGATAAGGTTAGGGATGGAGTTAGGGATAGGATTGGATAGAGTAGGGATAATGTTAGGGATGACGTTAGGGATAAAGTTAGGTATGGAGTTAGGGATAAGGTTAGGGATGGCATTAGGGATAGGATTTTGATGGAGTTAGGGATAAGGTTAGGGATGGAGTTAGGGATAGGATTGGGATGGAGTTAGGGATCGGGTTAGGGATGGAGTTAGGGATAGGATTGGGATGGAGTTAGGGATAAGGTTAGGGATGGAGTTAGGGATAGGATTAGGATGGAATTAGGGGTAAGGTTAGGGATGGCATTAGTGATAGGATTGGGATAGAGTTAGGGATAAGGTTATGGATGAAGTTAGGGATAGGATTGGGTTGGAGCTAGGGAAAGGTTAGGGATGGAGTTAGAGATAGGATTGGGATGGAGTTAGGGATAAAGTTAAGTTAAGTTTAGGGTTGGAGTTATCAATAAAGTTGAAATTAGGGATAGGATTGGGATGGAGTTAGGGATAAGGTTAGGGTTGGAGTTAAGGATAGGAGTGGAGGTAGGGATAAAATTAGGGTTGGGGTTAGGGATAGGATTGGAGTTTGGGATAAGGTTAAGGTTTGGGTTAGGGATAGGATTGGAGTTAGGGAAAAGGTTGATATTAGGGTTAGTATTGGAATGGAGTTAGAGATTAGGTTAGGGAAGGAGTTAGGGATACGGTTAGGGTTGGAGTTAGGGATAAGATTGGGATGGAGTTAAGGTTAGGGTTGGAATTAGGGATAGGAATGTTGTTAGGGATAAAGTTAGGGTTGGGGTTAGGAATAGGTTTGGATTGGAGTAGGGATAAGGTTAGGGTTTGAGTTAGGGATAGTAGTGGAGTTAGGGATAAGGTTATGGTTGGGGTTAGGGATAGGATTGGAGTTAGGGATACTCTTAGGTCTAGGGTTAGGGATAGGATTGTAGTTAGGGATAAGGTTAGGGTTGGAGTTAGAAATAGGATTAGGATGGCATAAGGGATAAGGTTAGGATTGGAGTTAGGGATAAGGTATAGGATTGGGATGGAGTTAGGCATAAGGTTAGGGAAGGAGTTAAGGATAAGGGTATGGTTGGAGTTATGGATAAGGTTGATATTAGGGATAGGATTGAGATGGAGTTAGGGATAAGGTTAGGGTTGGGGTTAGGGATAGGATTGGAGTTGGGGATAAGGTTAGGAATGGAGTTAGGGATAGGACTGGGATGGAGTTAAGGATAAGGTAAGGGTTGGAGTTTTGGATAGGATTGGGATAAAGTCAGGATTAGGGTAGGGTTGGTGTTAGGGGTAGGATTGGGATGGAGTTAGTGATAAGGTTAAGATTAGGGATAAAATTGGATTGAAGTTAGGGATAATGTTGAAGTTAGGGATAGGATTGTGATGGAGTTAGTGAAAAGGTTAGGATTGGGGTTAGGGATAAAGTTAGGATTTGGGTTAGGGATAAAGTTACAGTTGGAGTTACTGATTAGATTGGAGTTAGGTATAGGATTGGGATGGAGTTAGGGATAAATTTAGGGAAGGAGTTAGGAATAATTTTAGGGTTGGAGTTATGGATAAGGTTGAGATTAGGGATAGGATTGGGATGGAGTTAGGGAAAATGTTAGGGTTGGGGTTAGGGATACGATTGGAGTAAGGCATAAAGCTAGGATTGGAGTTAGGGATTATGTTGAGATTCGGGATAGGATTGGGATGGAGTTAGGGATAAGGATAGTGCTGGGGTTAGGGATAGGGTTGGAGTTAGGGATAAGGTTAGGGTTGGGGTTAGGTATATGATTGGAGTTAGGGATAAGGTTGAGATTAGGGATAGGATTGGGATGGAGTTAGGGATAAGGTTAGGGCTGGGGTTAATGATAGGATTGGAGTTAGGGATAAGGTTAGGGTTTGGGTTAGGGATAGGATTGGAGTTAGGAATAAGGTTGAGATTAGGGCTAGGATTGGGATGGAGTTAGGGATAAGGTTAGGATTGGAGTTAGGAATATGATTGGGATGGAGTTAGGGATAAGGTTAGGATTGGAGTTAGGGATATGATTGGGATGGAGTTAAGGTTAGGGTTTGAGTTAGGGATAAGGTTAGGGAAGAGGTTAGAGATAAGGTTAGGGTTGGAGTTATGGATAAGGTTGAGATTAGGGATATGATTGAGATAGAGTTAGGAATAAGGTTAGGGTTGGAGTTAGGGATAGGATTGGGATGGAGTTAGGCATATAGTTAGGGTGGGGTTAGGGATAGGATTGGATTGGAGTTAGGGATAAAGTTAGGATTAAATTTAGGGATAAGGTTAGGGATGGAGTTAGAGATAAGGTTAGGGTGTGGTTAGGGATAGGATTGGGATGTAGTTAGGGATAAGGTTAGGGTTGTGGTTAGAGATAGGATTGGAGTTAGGGATAAGGTTAGGTTTGGGGTTACGGATAGGATTGGAGTAGGGGATAAGAATAGGATTGGAGTTAGGGATAACGTTGAGATTCAGGATAGGATTGTGATGGAGTTAGGGTTGGAGTTAGAGATATGATTGGGATGGAGTTAAGGTTAGGGTTGGAGTTAGGGATAAGGTTAGGGAAAGAGTTAGAGATTAGGTTAGGGTTGTAGTTATGGATAAGGTTGAGATTAGGAATAGGATTGAGATAAAGTTAGAGATAAGGTTAGGGTTGGGGTTAGGGCTAGGATTGGGATGCAGTTAGGGATATAGTTAGGGTGGGGTTAGGGATAGGATTGGATTGGAGTTAGGGATAAAGTTAGGATTGAAATTAGGGATAAAGTTAGGATTGAATTTAGGGATAAGGTTAGGGATGGAGTTAGATATAAATTTAGGGTGTGGTTATGGATAGGATTGGAGTGAGGGATAAAGTTAGGATTGAATATAGGGATAAGGTTAGTGATGGGGTTAGATATAAGGTTAGGGTGTGGTTAGGGATAGGATTGGAGTTAGGTATAATGTTAGGATTGGAGTTAGGGATAAGGTTAGGGATGGAATTAGGGGTAAGGTTAGGGATGCAGTTGGGGATAAGGTGTGTGGTTAGGGATAGGATTTGATTGGAGTTAGGAATAAGGTTAGGCTTGGAGTTAGGGATAAGGTTAGGGTTGGAGTTAGGGATAGGACTGTAGTTAGGGATACGGTTAGGGTTGGGGTTAAGGCTAGGATTGGGATGGAGTTAGGCATATAGTTAGGGTGGGGTTAGGGATAGGATTGGATTGGAGTTAGGGATAAATTTAGGATTAAATTTAGGGATAAGGTTAGGGATGGAGTTAGAGATAAGGTTAGGGTGTGGTTAGGGATAGGATTGGGATGTAGCTAGGGATAAGGTTAGGGTTGTGGTTAGAGATAGGATTGGAGTTAGGGATAAGGTTAGGTTTGGAGTTACGGATAGGATTGGAGTAAGGGATAAGAATAGGTTTGGAGTTAGGGATAAGGTTGAGATTCAGGATAGGATTGGGATGGAGTTAGGGATAAAGTTAGGGTTGGAGTTAGCCATATGATTGGGATGGAGTTAAGGTTAGGGTTGGAGTTAGGGATAAGGTTAGGGAAAGAGTTAGAGATAAGGTTAGGGTTGTAGTTATGGATAAGGTTGAGATAGAGTTAGAGATAAGGTTAGGGTTGGGGTTAGGGCTAAGATTGGGATGGAGTTAGGGATATAGTTAGGGTGGGGTTAAGGATAGGATTGGATTGTAGTTAGGGATAAAGTTAGGATTGAATTTAGGGATAAGGTTAGGGATGGAGTTAGATATAAGGTTAGGGTGTGGTTATGGATAGGATTGGAGTTAGGGATAAAGTTAGGATTGAATATAGGGATAAGGTTAGTGATGGGGTTAGAGATAAGGTTAGGGTGTGGTTAGGGATAGGATTGGAGTTAGGTATAATGTTAGGATTGGAGTTAGGGATAAGGTTAGGGATGGAATTAGGGGTAAGGTTAGGGATAGAGTTGGGGATAAGGTTAGGGTGTGGTTAGGTATAGGATTGGATTGGAGTTAGTAATAAAGTTAGGCTTGGAGTTAGGGATAAGGTTAGGGATGGAATAAAGGTTATATATAGGGTTATGGATAGGGTTATACATAGGGTTATGAATAGGGCTATATATAGAGTTATATAGAGGGTTAGGGGTAGTGTTTTATATAGGGTTATGTCTATGGTTATATATAGGGTTATGGGTATGGTTATACCTAGGGATATGTATATGGTTATATATATGGTTATGGGTAGGGTTATATATAGGGTTATGTGTATAGGGTTAAGGGTATGGTTATATATAGGGTTATGTATATGGTTATATATAGGGTTAAGGGTAGGGTTATATATAGGGTTATGTATAGGGTTATATATAGAATTATGGGTAGGATTATATATAGGGTTATGGATAGGGTTATATATAGGATTATGGGTAGGGTTATATATAGGGTTATGGATAGGGTTATATATAGGATTATGAGCAGAGTTATATATAGGGTTATGGATAGGGTTATATATAGGGTTGTGTGTATGGTTATATATAGGGTTAAGGGTAGGGTTATATATAGGTTTATGTCTAGAGTTATATATAGAGTTATATAGAGGGTTATGGATAGGGTTATACATAGGGTTGTGTGTATGGTTATATATAGGGTTAAGGGTAGGGTTATATATAGGTTTATGTCTAGGGTTATATATAGAGTTATATAGAGGGTTATGGATAGGGTTATATATAGGGTTGTGTGTATGGTTATATATAGGGTTAAGGATAGGGTTATATATAGGTTTATGTCTAGGGTTATATATAGAGTTATATAGAGGGTTATGGGTAGTGTTATATATATAGGGTTCAGTCTATGGTTATATAGAGGGTTATGGGTATGGTTATATATAGGGTTATGTCTATGGTTATATATAGGGTTATGGGTAATGCTAGTGTTAGGGCTTTGTCTGTGCTAGCATTGTGGTCACACTATCCCTGATCAGACACATTGTTGCTTTTCCTGCAGCCATAAGGAAGTGACCTGTCCCACTAAGGAGACAATCATAGAACGTTGCACATGTTGTGAGATAACCAGGGTCAGTGCAGATGCACTGAAATAATTACACAGGATCTGTTTGCAGCACATGCAGACCTCAGGCCTGTGTAATGTGCCGCTGCACACAGATGTGCAGTCATAAATTAATGCCTGTGCACTGAATTCATGAGATGCCCTCGATACCTGTAAAGCTGTATCAGCTGTAAAATTATATATAATGGACTATTACATTTCATTTAAAATATATTGTAAGAAGGGCTTTGCTCCTCGCTTTATCATGTAAAAGAATTTCTGTTTGCTTAACTAATCCCAGGAGGGCCCCGTACTTATATCTCAGAATAAAGCCGCTGCACAGTTTACATCAGGCTGAACAAAGTAAAACGTTGTCTTAACCTCTCAGCTGCCAAGAAAGCTGCAACGCTTCGTACACAAAACACTGACCCCTCTTAATCACCCAGCACAATATACTGAATAGTATACAGCATTAAATGGAACAAATTAGTATCTCAAGTGTGCTTGAGATATATAAACTGAGAAAAAATCCAGAACAATTATAGCTCACCCAGAAAACATAGGGGTCATATATGGCTGTGTGATATTTATGTTATTTCCACCCTGGTCATTATACAGTGCTAGTTTTATAACACCTTGATATCAGTAAATATGTATATTATGATTATAGCTCATCATGGCCCAGTAAGAAAATATTAGCACTATTGTGCACTAACATCACTCAAGCATAATTAAAAGCATTTTTTTTATTGCTCTAACAGTAGTCCAAAGTTATTTAATATCTCTCAAGTAATAGTCTAGTGTGTGCTAACATCTGCATAACGCAGGTCACAGGACCCCTCACATAATAGGCTTTTAGGCGCATGCAGTAAAATTCATGTAGAATGTTGCGCTGTGCCAATGGTGAGCTAAGCCAAGTGTGTGCTTAGCCAATAGGGTGCAAGTAGTGGAATTTTTCATGTCATTTTGTACTGCACTATTTATAATGGTGGTTTAATTTTATCATCTTACTTTCGGCTAGATTACGAGTTTTGCGCTATGAGGGGTGCAGTGCTAACTTGCACGTTATTGTCACCGCTCCCTTACCTACAGCGCTGGTATTACAGGTTTTTATAAACCCGGCATTAAAAGACAAGAAGTGAGCGTACAGCAAAATTGAGCTCCATACCGCACTTCAATACCAGCGCTGCTTAAGTCAGCGGTGAGCTGGTTGAACGTGCTCGTGCACGATTTCCCCATAGACATCAATGGGGAGAGCCAGCTGAAAAAAGTCTAACACCTGCAAAAAAGCAGCGTAAAGCCCGTAACGCAGCCCCATTGATTCCTATTAGTTATATTGTAGCTAGCTTAGGGTTTATTTTATAGGTAAGTATTTAGTTTTAAATAGGAATTATTTAGTTAATGATAGTAATTTTTTGTTAGATTTATTTTAATTATATTTAAGTTAGGGGGTGTTAGTGTTAGGTTAATAACTTTAGTATAGTGGTAGCCACGTTGGGGGCGGCAGATTAGGGGTTAATAATATTTAAATAGTGTTTGAGATGCGGGAGTGCGGCGGTTTAGGGGTTAATATGTTTATTATAGTGGTGGCAATGTCCAGAGTGGCAGATTAGGGGTTAATAAGTATAATGTAGGTGTCGGCGATGTCGGGGGCGGCAGATTAGGGGTTAATAAGTGTAAAATTAGGGGTGTTTAGACTCGGGGTTCATGTTAGGGTGTTAGGAACAGCCAATAGAATGCAAGCTCAATCCTATTGGCTGATTGGATCAGCCAATAGGATTTTTTCAACCTTAATTCCGATTGGCTGATAGAATTCTATCAGCCGATCAGAATCTAAGGGACGCCATCTTGGATGACATCACTTAAAGGAACCTTCATTCATCGGGAGTCGTCGGAAGAAGAGGATGCTCCGCTCCGGATGTCTTGAAGATGGACCCGCTCGCGCCAGATGGATGAAGATAGAAGATTCCGTCTGGATGAAGACTTCTGCCCGTCTGGAGGACCATTTCTCCCGGCTTGGATGAAGACTTCTCCCAGCTTTGTTGAGGACTTCTCCCGGGTTCGTTGAGGACTTCTCCCAGCTTCGTTGACGATGGATGTCGGCTCTTCAAAACTATAAGTGCATCTTCGGGGGTTAGTGTTAGGTTTTTTTAAGGGTTTATTGGGTGGGTTTTAGTTTTAGATTAGGGTTTGGGTAGCAATAGAGCTAAATGCCCTTTTAAGGGCAATGCCCATCCAAATTACATTTTCAGGGCAATGGGGAGCTTAGGTTTTTTTACTTAGGGTTTTATTTGGGGGGTTGGTTGTGTGGGTGGTGGGTTTTACTGTTGGGGGTTGTTTGTATTTTTTTACAGGTAAAATAGCTGATTTCTCTGGGGCAATGCCACGCAAAAGGCCCTTTTAAAGGCTATTGGTAGTTTAGTTTAAGCTCGGGTATTTTTTTATTTTGGGTTTTTTTTTTATTTTGATAGAGCTATTAGATTAGGTGTAATTAGTTTAAATATCTTGTAATTTGTTTTTTATTTTGTGTAATTTAGTGTTTGTTTGTTTTTTGTTATTTAGGTATTTGTATTTAATTTTGTTAATTGTATTTAATTTAGGTAATTTATTTAATTGTAGTGTAAGGTTAGGTATTAGTGTAAGACAGGTTAGGTTTTATTTTACAGGTAAATTTGTATTTATTTTAGCTAGGTAGTTATTAAATAGTTAATAACTATTTAGTAACTTTTCTACCTAGTTAAAATAAATACAAACTTGCCTGTAAAATAAAAATAAACCCTAAGCTAGCTACAATGTAACTATTAATTATATTGCAGCTAGCTTAGGGTTTATTTTATAGGTAAGTATTTAGTTTTAAATAGGAATTATTTAGGTAATGATAGGAATTTTTAGTTAGATTTATTTTAATTATATTTAAGTTAGGGGGTGTTAGGGTTAGACTTAGGTTTAGGGGTTAATAAATTTAATATAGTGTCAGCGACGTTGGGGGCGGCAGATTAGGGGTTAATAAATGTAGGTAGGTGGTAGCGATGTTAGGGGTGTCAGATTAGGGGTTAATAATATGTACTAGTGTTTGCGATGCGGGAGTGCGGCGGTTTAGGGGTTAATATGTTTATTATTGTGGTGGCGATGTCCGGAGCGGCAGATTAGGGGTTAATAAGTATAATGTAGGTGTCGGCGATGTCGGGGGCGGCAGATTAGGGGTTAATAATATTTAACTAGTGTTTGCGAGGCGGAAGTGTGGCAGTTTAGGGGTTAATATGTTTATTATAGTGGTGGCGATGTCGGGAGTGGCAGATTAGGGGTTAATAATTTTATTTTAGTGTTTGTGATGCGGGAGGGCCTCAGTTTAGGGGTTAATAGGTAGTTTATGGGTGTTAGTGTACTTTTTAGCACTTTAGTTATGAGTTTTGTGCTACAGCTTTGTAGTGTAAAACTCATAACTACTGACTTTAGAATGCGTTACGAATCTTGCGGGATAGGCTGTACCGCTCACTTTTTGGCCTAAAAAAAAGCTTGTAATATTGGCGCAATGGAAGTCTCATTGAAAAAAGACTTTACGCAAATTGCAGAAGTTAATTTGCGGTATGGCCAAAAAAGTATGCGGGACAGCTGTACCTACAAGACTCGTAATGCCAGCGGTAGTAAAAAAGCAGCGTTATGAGGCTTAACGCTGCTTTTTTACTCATAGCGCAAAACTCGTAATCTAGCCGTTTGGATTGTGTTTGAGGGCAACACAACTTACCTCTTGTAATACAAGCACTAGTAGTTCTCCTTGCTTTGTCCATTGAAAGAATAGGGACGCCCTTACCCCATTCTATTGAGACTATCTACCAGACAACCTCCTGATCTTTTTAAGATAACCATCTTACCCCTGCCTCTTTAAGACTACCTGACCCCTGCCTCTTTAACATTATTCCCTGTCCCTTTAAGACTACCTGGATCCTTAACCACTGCCCCTTTAAGCCTATCTGACCTCTTACATCGACACTTTTAAGACTTTCTACCAGCCTACCCTGTGAAAGACAAACATTACCCCCTCTAACCCCACCCCTTTAAGATTATCTGCATCTTACCTATTTTACCTCTCCCTTTAAGACTATCTACTCCCTACCCCTTTAACACTACCAGTCTACCCCATGCCCTTTTAAGATAATCTTGCCCCTGGCCTGTTTAGGACTCTCTACGCCTAACTCCTTTAAAATGACATGATTCTTTTATAGTGCCTTAATAGTCTAATGCTTTAATTGTTAGTGTGTCATTGTAAAACTACCAGCCTTACGCCAAATCGTGTTTAAACCCAGCAAAAAAGTGCTGCCCGGAACCCGCAGGTGCCGAGCAGAAACCACTGCTGATCCAATCAGCAGTGCTGGTTGCACATCTGTGCAGCACTTCTACTGTGTTTTTAACCCTTTGATGAAGTACAACACACAGTAGTGTACGGTTGATAGTCTTAAAATTACATTCTCTAGCAAATTAGAGCATGTCATTTTTTAATATTATGACCCTTTAACCCCTGTCCCTTTAAGATTACCTGACCATATACCCCTTTTAATTCTATCTACCCTCTACCCTGACCATTAAAAAAACCTGACACCCTTACCCCCTATAACCTCTGTCCCTTTAAGACTATACAGCCTACCCCTATAACACCACCAACCAGTCTACCCAAAACATTTCTTTCATGATTCAGATAGAGAATACAATTTTAAACAACTTTCTAATTTACTTCTATTATCCAATTGTCTTCATTCTCTTGGTATCTTTTGTTGAAAAAGCAGGACCGTAAGATCAGGAGCGTGCACGTATCGGGAGCACTATATGGCTGCACTTTTGCAAGAATTGTATCCATTTGCAAGAGCAATAGATGGCAGCATTATATTCGTCCCTGTTGTTCTCAAGAGACCTACCTTGGTATCACAGAATAACATGGGAAAAAGCTAAATTGATCATAGATATCCCTTTAACTCTTTGTTATTGTAACAGTGATCATTTTATTTAAAAAATGTTGCATCATTTCTTATTTTAAGTCCCTTTAAGTTCCTTCTAAATTCTATAATTTCTTATGTCCAACTTATTTGTACTATAGAAAACGTTAAACATAAATGTTTTGCCCTTATTCAACTTATATCAATATGGAGCTAAACAAGCATACCTAGGTAGGCTCCGGAGCAGCTAGCTGGCTGCTGATTGGTGGTTGCACATATATGCCTCTTGTCATTGGCTCACCTGATCTGTTTAGCTAGCTCCCAGTAGTAAAATGCTGCTCTTTCAACAAAGTATACCAAGAAAATTAAGCAAATTTTAAACTATTTTTTGTTTCATGTAATTTTAAAGATATTCATAATGAAACGAAAAACTGCTGAATTTTGTTAAAGCATTAAAAAATCCCTCTATTTAATCCATGCTAAAGGGTTAATAAAACATTGGCAAGTGTGCACCCATCTTGGTACTGAGACTTCCCCAGGAAAGCATACCTGTAGATTAGCCAATCAAGCACTGCAGAGAGACCCTATACAGCCAGTCAGAGAGACCCTATACAGCCAGTCAGAGAGACCCTATACAGCCAGTCAGAGAGAACCTATACAGTCAGAGAGACCCTATACTGCCAGTCAGAGAGACCCTATACAGCCAGTCAGAGAGACCCTATACAGCTAGTCAGAGAGACCCTATACAGCCAGTCAGAGAGACCCTATGCCGCCAGTCAGAGAGACCCTATACAGCCAGAGAGACCCTATACAGCCAGTCAGAGAGACCTTATACAGCCAGTCAGAGAGACCCTATACAGCCAGTCAGAGAGACCCTATATAGCCAGTCAGAGAGACCCTATAAAGCCAGTCAGAGACCCTATGCCGCCAGTCAGAGAGACCCTATACTGCCAGTCAGATAGACCCTATATAGCCAGAGACCCTATACAGCCAGTCAGAGAGACCCTATACAGCCAGTCAGAGAGACCCTATGCCGCCAGTCAGAGACCCTATACAGCCAGTCAGAGAGACCCTATGCCACCAGTCAGAGAGACCCTATACTGCAAGTCAGAGAGACCCTATGCCGCCAGTCAGAGAGACCCTATTCCGCCAGTCAGAGAGACCCTATACAGCCAGTCAGATAGACCCTATGCCGCCAGTCAGAGAGACCCTATACAGCCAGTCAGAGAGACCCTATACAGCCAGTCAGAGAGACCCTATACTACCAGTCAGAGAGACCCTATACAGCCAGTCAGAGAGACCCTATACAGCCAGTCAGAGAGACCCTATACAGCCAGTCAGAGAGACCCTATGCCGCCAGTCAGAGACCCTATACAGCCAGTCAGAGAGACCCTATACAGCCAGTCAGAGAGACCCTATACTGCAAGTCAGAGAGACCCTATGCCACCAGTCAGAGAGACCCTATACTGCAAGTCAGAGAGACCCTATGCCGCCAGTCAGAGAGACCCTATTCCGCCAGTCAGAGAGACCCTATACAGCCAGTCAGCTAGACCCTATGCCGCCAGTCAGAGAGACCCTATACAGCCAGTCAGAGAGACCCTATACAGCCAGTCAGAGAGACCCTATACTACCAGTCAGAGAGACCCTATACAGCCAGTGATCTGCACATGTGCTTCTCTGTGCATGTGCTTCTCTGCGCATGTGCTTCTCTGCGCATGTGCTTCTCTGCGCATGTGCTTCTCTGCGCATGTGCTTCTCTGTGCATGTGATTCTCTGTGCATGCTTCTCTGTGCATGTGCTTCTCTGTGCATGTGCTTCTCTGTGCATGTGCTTCTCTGTGCATGCTTCTCTGCGCATGTGCTTCTCTGCGCAAAACAAGAAAGCCACCCCAAAATAAAAACACCCCTTATCTACTGTGTAAGACTAAACTACCAATAGCCCTTAAAATGGCTCTTTGTAGGGCATTGCCCTAAATCAAACAGCTCTTTTACTTAAAATCTACAAATTACCCCCTAACAGAAAAAAACAACTCATAAAACCACCCAAAATGAAAAAGACTCTAACTCTAAAAAGACCTAAGCTACCGATTGCCCCTAAAGGGCCATTTGTATGGGCCGATCTTAAGTGCCAATTAAAAATAAAAGAAATCCCTAAGTAAAAAAAAAACACCCAAAAAAAAAACCTAACACTAACCCCGACATAGGTATTGACCTTCCCTGAAGTCCGGCGGTGAAGGTCTTCTTCCAGATGGCTCCATCTTCATCCATTGCGGGACCATTTTCTTTCTTCTTGTGCGGACCCGGAGCGCTGGTCCTCCTCAGCAATGGCAGTCTTCAGCTACGTGGAGGTCCTCTTCATGCAATTGCCCGTTGCACACTGAAGATTGAATGCAAGGTACCCCTTTTATATTGGGGTACCTTGCATTCCTATTTGCTGACATTTTCAAATCAGCCAATAGGATGAGAGCTACTGAAATCCTATTGGCTGTTCAAATAATGCCCATTCAAATGTCCCTTTAGGGGCAATGGGTAGCTTAAGTTTTTTTAGAGTTAGGCCTTTTTTATTTTGGGGGGTTCGGTCGGTGGGTAGGGGATTTTACTGTTAGTGGGTAATGTGTAGTTTTTAAGTACAAGAGCTGTTAAACTTAGGGCAATGCCCTATAAAAGGCCCTTTTAAGGGCCATTGGTAGTTTAGTCTTAGATTAGGGGGTGTTTTTATATTGGGGCGTTTTTTGCTTTTATAGGGGTATTAGATTAGGTATATTTTTTATTTTGGATAATTTCGTTGTTGTTTTTTATGTAATGTTAGGATTTTTTATTTTAATTTTAATTTTTCATTTTTTTATTTTGGTAATTTTTAATCAATTTATTAGTAAGATAGTCGTTTTTTATTTTATGTAATTGGGGTTAACTTAGCGGGTGTTAAGTTAGTGGGCCTAGTGATTAGAATAATACTTTGAGTTGTGGGAGGATGACGGTTTAGGGGTTAATAGGCTAATTAGGTAGATTGCATTGTGGGGGGTTGGGGGTTTAGGGGTTAATAGGTAGATTGCATTGTTGGGGTTGTAGGTTTAGGGGTTAATACATTTTATTTAGGTATTGAAGTGGGGGGATGGCGGTTGACTGGTAGACATTGCGCATGCCTTAGGTGTTTGCTAAAACTTACAGGGAGTTACGGTGCTCATATACTCAGCGCAAGGCTTGCTGCCCTTGCCTATATGTGGCGAGGTGAAAATGGAGTAAAGTTTCTCCATTTTCGCCACGTAAGTCCTTGCGCTCAATATGTGATACTGACTTGTGACGTCGGTTCTATGTTAGTTAGCGGGTGACCAGTAAAATATACACGCCACATTTGTATGTGGCGCCGTATATGTGATTGCAAAATCTGTCTAAAAACACCCGGCGCCGGCTTTTGCGGGCGATGCCACATATGTGATCGAGACCCAGATGTCTGTTTAATTTTCTAAATGCCCCCCAATTGCCCCAAAATACAGTGTAGTGTAGTTTATTAAAATAAAAAAAGAGTACCATTTTTATTTAAAAAAATAATACTGTAACTGCATGATGCAGTTATTAGGGGTTAAAGTGAGCGGGTGTGGGGTGTTAGAAAAAAACGCCACTGAAAAGTGCCTTTACATTGCAGTCTAGGGGGAACTGTGTGTAAATATATATGTATATATTTATATATATTTATGTGTTAATATGTGTATATGCACGTATTAACACATAAATATATATGTATATATTCATATACATATATATTTTAAATCTGCAGCCCTCCGCTGCGCAACTTACCCCCTTCGCTGCACTAGGTTCTCTGCAGTGACTATCGACATGAGAACCTATGGAAGCACGCTCTTGTGAACACAATAATGCGAGATCGCGTTCGCCTTGCACCTAGCTTGTATACCAGTGCACATTTGCGTGTGCTGGTATTACTGAGTGGAGCATAAATATCGCGCTTGCGAAATTGTTTTTTTGCGCTCCACTTGTATTCTGGACCATAATATTCATTATATCTCTGTAGCGCTAGTATCAGAGGCGCAGTCGGCTGTATTTTAAGACTACTATTTTAAATCATTTTTAATAAGTGTAGTTGGAGATTCAATTATTTCTTCTGCTTTGTTGATAAAACTGTTTGAGAAATATTTTCGCTTCAGGCAAATTGTCAGTCGTTTAATGTCTGTGTTCGGTTGTGCAAAAGTAATTATGATGAAATTGCTGCTAATAGACAGTAGGGGCAGAAGCATTGCTTTAGAGTCAATGAAAATACCAGTATCAGATATAATCACTCTACGGAAAGTGCGCTGATCACTCGCAGACCCTCTACGTGCTATAAGAAATAGACATTTGCGCTTTGTCTTGTATCTTCAGTGGTTACATTTTTTAACAATCCAATTGTGTCTTTTTATTGAACAGATTAAAGGGTCGTGAAACCCAAATATAATCTTTCATGATTCAGATAGAGTATACTATTTTAAATAACTTTCTAATTTACTTCTTTTATCAACAATTTTTCATTCACTTGGTATCTTTTGTTGAAAAGCAGACATTTAGGATCAGGAGTGTGCACATGTTTGGAACACTATATGGCAGCAGTTTTGCAATAAATGTATCCATTTGCAAGATAACTAGACGGCAGTGCTGTTTCCTGCTAGGTATCATGTGAATGAAGCAAATTTGATCATAGAAATGAACTGGAATGACTGTTCTGTCTGACTCACAAAAGAAAATGTCTGGGTTTCATGTCCCTTTAAAGATGTGATATTTTGCAATGTTTAGAATAAGAAACTAATGTAATAAACCATATACAGAAAGTTACATTTACAGAAATGAAATAGATTGTAATGCTTAGTCGTGAAAACTGTTCTCCCCCCACGTATCCATCATACTTAAAGGGACATAAACCCCACATTGTTCTTTCATGATTCAGATAGAGCAGCAATTTTAAACAACGTTCCAATTTACTTCTATTATCATTTTTTTGTTTTGTTTTATTTTCTTGTTATCCTTTGTTGAAAAGCAGAGATGTAAAGCTCAGGAGCGTGCACATACAGCACTCTATGGCAGCAGTTTTGCAAGAATGTTATCCATTAACAAGAGCACAAGATGTCAGCCATTTAGAGCTCCAGACCTATGCTCTTCGTTAAAGAATAACATGAGAACGAAGCAAGTAAATTGGAAACTTTTTTAAATCGTATTGGATTGCAGGTAAGATTACATATGCAAAAGCCGGCGACCTCGTTTTTTACGCGGTTTTGGTATCACATATAAATGCAGCACGTATATTTCACCACAATTTTCACTCCCATAGGCTAACATCGAACCGCGTCGCAAATCAGTATCACATATTCAGCGCAAGGACTTACGTGGAGAAAATTGAGAAATTACTCCATTTTCACCTCGCCACAAATAAGCAGGCGCAGCAAGCCTTACGCTGAAAATGTGAGCACCATAACCCACACAACACAATAATCCTAATAAATCTAGTAACCCCTAATCTGCCAAACCCACACAACACAATAATCATAATAAATCTATTAACCCCCTAATCCGACAAACCCTCACAGCGCAATAATCCTAATAAATCTATTAACCCCTAATCCCCCAAACCCTCACAACGCAAATAAGTGATTAAATTACTAAGCCCCCTAACCTAACACCCCCTAAATTAACCCCAATTACCTAAATTCAAAAATACTAAATTACAATTAAAATAAAAATCTAACATTACTTAAAAATAAAAAAATAAAAATTAAATTAATTTAAGATTACAAAAAATAAAAAATAAATAAAAAGTCTAACATTACATAAAATAATAAACCAAATTATCAAAATTAAAATGAATCCCTATGAAAATAAAAAAGCCCCCAAAATAAAAACACCGCCTAATCTAATACTAATCTACCAATAGCCCTTAAAAGGGCCTTTTGTATGGCATTGCCCTAAGTTAAACAGCTCTTTTACCTTAAAAAATAATAAATCCCCCCTAACAGTAAAACCCCCCACCCACCAAACCCCACAAAATAAAAAAACCTAACACTAAAAAATCCTAAACTACTCATTGCCCCTAAAGGGGCATTTGTATGGGCATTGCCCTTAAAAAGGGCATTCAGCTCTTTTATTGACCTTAAAAGGGCATTCAGCTCTTTAAAGAGTGCCCAATAAATCCCTAATCTAAAAAGCAACAACCCCCCCAAAAAAAATAAAATAAGTCTAACCCCCAAATAGGTACTCACTGTTCCTGAAGTCTGGCGGAGAAGGTCCTATTCCAGGTGATAAAGTCTTCTTTCAAGTGGCCGACATCCTCTTCCAAGTGGGGACCACTTCCTTCTTCATCCAGGACCAAGCCGGCGTGGAGCAGAGATCAGCACGGAGCAGGACCTGCGACTGCGGAACCATGGAGCGTGGAGGATCCTCTTCGTAGGATCGCCGCCGTACAATGAATAGTGAATTCAAGGTGCGCATTTAAATATGGCATCCCTTGCATTCCTATTGGCTGATTTGATGCTTTAAATTCAAATCAAACAATAGGATGAGAGCTACTGAAATTCTATTGGCTGAAGTTTTCAGGAACTTCAGGAACGGTGAGTACCTATTTGGGGGTTAGAGTTAGGATGTTTTTTTATTTTTTTTTTAGATTAGGGTTTTAATGAGTAATCGTAAAAGAGCTGAATGCCCTTTTAAAGGCAATGCCCATACAAATGCCCCTTTAGAGGCAATGGGAAGTTTAGGTTTTTTAGTGTTAGGTTTATTTATTTTGGAGGGTTTGGTGGGTGGTGGGTTTAACTTTTAGGGGGGACTTGGAATTTTTTTTTAAATACAAAAGAGCTGTTTAATTTAGGGCAATGCCCTACAAAAAGCCCCTTTAAGAGCTATTGGTAGTTTAGCATTAGATTAAGGGGTGTTTTTATTTTGGGGGGGCTTTTTATTTTTATAGGGATTAGGTTTAATTTTTTTATTTTGTTTAATATTTTCTGTAATGTTAGACTTTTTTATTTTTGGTAATTTTAGATTAATTTATTTTAATTTAATCTTAGATTTAAGTACTGTTAGGATTTTTTATTTTAATTATAATTTAGTATTTTATTATTTTATGTAATTTGGGGTTATTTTAGTGGGTGTTAGGTTAGGGGGCTTAGTAATTAAATTAGTTAATAGGTTAATTAGGGTACTTGTGTTGTGGGGGTTTGGCGGATTAGGGGTTAATAGTTTTATTAGGATTATTGCGTTGTGTGGGTTTGGCAGTTTAGCGGTTAATAGATTTATAAGGTTTGTTGCGTTGTGGATTAATGGTGGATTAGGGGTTAATAGTTTTAATAGGTACTTTGCGATGTGGGTTAATAACAGATTAGGGGTTAATACATTTATTAGGTAGTTTGTGATGTTGGGGTTGGAGGATTTAGGGGTTAATACTTTTACTAGGTAGATTGCGATGTGGGTGAAAGGCGGATTAGGGGTTAATAGTTTAATTAGGCATTTAATACATTTAAATTAGGGGTTAATACATTTATTATTAGTTGCTATGTGGGGGGATTGCGGATATTATGGGGTTTACGTCTCTGTTTATTTTTGGGAGGCGGGTTAGACTTTTACGGGAGATTTGATATATTTTTTTTATTTTCTTAACTTTCTAAATTGCCGTAAGTCACTTGCGACTCCAGAAATTTGTATTTCCGCACATTTCTGGACATCGCTAGTTTATCCGATTTACGGCACTTTATGAACTGTCGGCACCGTATATGTGATAACCCGATGTGCAAGGTGAAATTACAGGCGGCGCGGGTTTTAGAAGTTACACTGAAGCTTGCGCTGCATATGTAATCTCGCCCTGCATGTCCCTTTAAGTATAGTAACATTTATTTGACCCTGTAAATTGCTACAAAGTGATTGGTTAGCTCAGAACAAGTGAATAATTACATTGTTCCCTAGTTATCCAAAGTAAAGGAGAGCAGGAAAATTATCACACTAAGGTTTTTCAATGGGTGTATCTCTGAACTGATCATTTGTAAAACTGACAGTGGAACTGATTTTAAGACATTTCTTTAGTATGTAAATGAGTCAATCTGTGTTAAACCCCTTCACTACCAGGAATTCCAGAGAAAACTTGCTCAAAGTACCAGAATTAAGAAACTATTGTAAAAATACTAAGAAAAAATATATATATTATTTTTGATAATTTTAATAATCTGCAGCTAAATATTTCATGTTCTAAAATGATGCAATAGGGTAACTTATTTTCTATAGCAGAAGTGCCCAAATTCTCAAAATTGACCCCCAAAACTATATATAGTTTTAAAATAGACAACCCAGGGTCTTGATCTAGGCCATTTTGGTATATTTCATGCAATCATTTGGCCACCAATGCGATCAAATAAAAAAAAACAGAAACTTTGAGTTTCTTACCGAAACTCTTTACACAAAACTACTGTGGTCATAAGACAAATTGTTAAAAAGCTTCTGTAGGATCCCCTTTGCCATTGATTTAAGTAATTAGAAGGTCGCTAATTGTAGCTGCGCCCCACACTTCTGAAATGTTCTGCCAATGAAGGGGATAATCAGTTAGCTGTTAAGGGTAGTATCTGCTGTAGTGTAGGGATTGCCCTCCCACCTGACACCTCCCTGATCTCTCCCAAACAGCTCTCTTCCTTCCCCCTCTCTTTGGTACTGGTAGCCAGTCTGCAAGTATGCTGTTTAGTCCTTTTTTCAATTGCAATTCTGCAATAAAGGGATCCCTACTCACCCTGCCACCTCCGTGATCCCTCCCACATATTTCTCTTCTCTCCAGCCTCCCACAGGTCAACACCAGTAATATTTTATGGCTTTTATTTATTATGTATATATTTATTTTATTGTTTTTTTTCTGGAGTGTAGGGATCCTGCTAAACCTTCCTCTCCCTATTTTTTTAATTTTCTGTAGTATAGGGACCCACCTCACCCCTTCAACCGAGAAAATTATTTCTGTTGTGTAGGGACCCTTCCCTCCCTCTCCTGGGATCATTTGCTTTAGTGTAGGGCACGATCAGTGATCCCTCACCATATGAAGGCAGATGCCTTTGACAGTCGGGACCACAAAATGGGCCATAGTGTTGGACATAGGTACTACGTCAACATAGTACACTGGTCAAAGTATTGTGTGATGTAAAAGCTACAAACAAAAGGCACAAGAGGTTAAAGTGACATGAAAAACAAAATTAAAAGGAAAACATTGTAAGAGACATTTCCATATACTTCTGTAATTAAATTTACTTTGTTGAAAAGCATGCCCAGGTAGGATCAGTAACGCATTGTTGCTCTGCATTTCTGTCAGATAATGCACTGCTTCGCCTAGAAAATTGTTGCAATTACAAATGTTTAGGCATTCGCATGTTTATTTCTTTTGTTTGTATTGGTATGACACAAAAAAGTGGAGAGAAAAAAGCCAAATCTGACACATTCTACGCAAAACTCCAGAAATGGGAGAGATGTGACGAGACCAATCTCGCCACTGTGCATTGGAGGAGCCTGGTTGCCCGCCTGCTGCCTTTAGACTATGGCCCCATGTTGAAACGCTTACTTTTCCCCTGCAAAGTCACGAAAGCCAGGTCATTCAGTACTTGCCCTATTTGAACAGTGATACCCCAGATAGCTATGCCATGTAGCCCATTTGTATAATGAAAGACTTTGGCTTTATGGCAATTGAACTGTATTTCTCTGTCTGTGATAATTACATCAACCATTGTGTAAGATAATTACATCAACCATTGTGTAAGATAATCACATCAACCATTGTGTAAGGTAACTGTCTCAACCATTGTGTAAGGTAACTGTCTCAACCATTGTGTAAGATAACTGCATCAACCATTGTGTAAGGTAATTGCATCCCAGGCAGAGGGGATGATTTTGTGTGGGAGTGTCTGAGAGTATTGTATGTGTTTATTGGTTGTTTTACAAAACCCTGTGGGTGGTACTAATGTGTAAAAATGTGTATATAAGAACAATAAACCCACAGCTCTGGCTGATATCTGTTTGACCCTCACCATGGAGCTTTGACTCATGCTTGGGGGGAGGGAGAGGGGAAATTTACTGTATGCTGCCTGTGCCTCTGCCCTTTTATGCCAGGGTTATACCGTTACACCCTCAATTTAATATTTGGTAGCACACCCCTTGGAAAAATAACTGAAATCAATCGCTTCCTGTAACCATTAATGAGTTTCTTACACCTCTCTACTGGAATTTTGGACCACTCGTTTTTTGACTGCTCCAGCTCTCTCAGATTGGAAGGGTTCCTGGATTGCTGGCCAGTTCAGTTATTCTCCAGCGCTTTGTCAAACCATTTCTGGGTGCTTTTTGAAGTGTGCTTTGGGTCATTGTCCTGCTGTAAGAGCCATGACCTCTGACGGAGACCCAACTTTCTGACACTGGGCCCTACATTGCACCACAGAATTATTTGGTAGTCTTCAGATTTCATAATGCTATGCACACAGTGAAGACATCAGTGCCTGAAGCAGCAAAGCAACCCAAAACATCAGTGAACCTTCACCATGTTTGACTGTAGGGACTGTATTCTTTTCGTTAAACGCCTCATTTCTTTTTCTGAAAACAGTAGTATGATCGGCTTTACCAAAAAGCTGCAGTTTTATTTCATCTGTCCACAGCACATTCTCCCAAAAGGATTTTGGCTTCCTCAGGTACGTTTTGGCAAACACCAATCTGGCTTTTTTACGTTTCTGTGTCTGCAGTGGGGTCCTCCTGGGTCTCCTACCATAGTGTTCCTTTTCATTCAGATAGTGATGTATAGTGCAAGCTGACACATTTGTACCCTGTGCCTGAAAGTCAGCTTGAATTTGTCTGGAAGTTGATCAAGGTTCTTTATCCACCATTCGAACAATCCTTCGTTGAAATCTTTGATACATTTTTCTCTTTAGTCCACGTCCAGGTAGATTAGCTACAGTGTCATGGGCTGTAAACTTCTTGATAATGTTGCACACTGTGGACAAATGGAACATTAAGATATCTAGAGATGGACTTGTAACCTTGAGATTGTCCATGCTTTTCCACAATTTTTGTTCTCTCCTCAGACAATTCTTTGCTGCTCTTTCTCTTCTCCATGCTCAGTGTGGCACACAGAGACACACAACAGAAAGGTTGAGTTCATTTTTCACCATTTCAACTGGTTGCCGGTGAGATTTCTATATTGTCAGCACCTGTTAATTGATACAGGTGAGTTTAATTACAAATAAGAGGAGCATCATAAACTTAGAATGCAGTTATTTCTTACAATTTTGAGGAGGTGCCAATAATTTTCGCCAGTCCATTTTTTAAATTTTGAGTGGAATGTGTAAGATTTGGCTTCCACCCCCCCCCCCCCGCTTTTTATGTCATACCAATAAAAACAAAAGAAATAAACATGAGAATGCCTAAACATTTGTAATTGCAACACTTTTCTGGGCGAAGTGGTGCATTATCTGACAGAAATGCAGGGGTGCCAATATTTTTGGCCATGACTGTATGAGCCTACCTAAGTTTAGCTTTCAACTAAGAATACCAAGAGAACAAAGCAAATTTGATGATAAAAGTACATTGGAAAGTTGATTAAAGGGACATTATACACTAGATTTTTCTTTGCATAAATGTTTTGTAGATGATCCAGTTCTAAAGCCTATACACCTTTTTTTTTTTTTTTTTAAAGTACAGTTTTGCTTATTTTTAAATAACATTGCACTGATTTTCAGACTCCTAACCAAGCCCCAAAGTTTTAGGATAATACCGACGTATACCTACTCCAGCTTGCTTCTGTTTGTGTAAAGAGTCTTTTCATTTGCAGAGAAAGGGGGAGGGGGAGTGTCTGTTTTTTCCCACTTGCAGTGGGTGTTCCAGCTAATCTTTTTTAGTGCTAAACTGGGATCTTCTAACTAACGGCTAGATTTAGAGTTCTGCGGCCAAAGGGGTGCGTTAGCTACGCGTGCTTTTTTTCCCCCGCACCTTTTAAATACCGCTGGTATTTAGAGTTCACAGAATGGCTGCGTTAGGCTCCAAAAAAGGGAGCGTAGAGCATATTTACCGCCACTGCAACTCTAAATACCAGCGTTGCTTACGGACGCGGCCAGCTTCAAAAACGTGCTCGTGCACGAATCCCCCATAGAAAACAATGGGGCAGTTTGATATTTAGAGTCGTGGCTGAAGTGAGCGTTAGAAATCTAACGACAAAACTCCAGCCGCAGAAAAAAGTCAGTAGTTAAGAGCTTTCTGGGCTAACGCCGGTTTATAAAGCTCTTAACTACTGTGGTCTAAGGTACACTAACACCCATAAACTACCTATGTACCCCTAAACTGAGGTCCCCCCACATCGCCGTCACTCTATTAAAATGTTTTAACCCCTAATCTGCCGACCGCACGCCGCTGCCACCTACATTATCCCTATGAACCCCTAATCTGCTGCCCCTAACACCGCCGACCCCTATATTATATTTATTAACCCCTAATCTGCCTCCCTCACCGTCGCCTCCACCTGCCTACACTTATTAACCCCTAATCTGCCGAGCGGACTGCACCGCTACTATAATAAAGTTATTAACCCCTAATCCGCCTCACTCCCGCCTCAATAACCCTATAATAAAAAGTATTAACCCCTAATCTGCCCTCCCTAACATCGCCGATACCTAACTTCAAGTATTAACCCCTAATCTGCCGATCGGAGCTCACCGCTACTCTAATAAATTTTTTAACCCCTAAAGCTAATTCTAACCCTAACCCTAACACCCCCTAAGTTAAATATAATTATATTCTAACGAAATAAATTAACTCTTATTAAATAACTTATTCCTATTTAAATCTAAATACTTACCTGTAAAATAAATCCTAATATAGCTACAATATAAATTATAATTATATTGTAGCTATTTTAGGATTAATATTTATTTTACAGGTAACTTTGTATTTATTTTAACCAGGTACAATAGCTATTAAATAGTTAATAACTATTTAATAGCTAAAATAGTTAAAATAATTACAAAATTACCTGTAAAATAAATCCTAACCTAAGTTACAATTAAACCTAACACTACACTATCAATAAATAAATTAAATAAACTACCTACAATTATCTACAATTAAACCTAACACTACACTATCAATAAATAAATTAAATACAATTCCTACAAATAAATACAATTAAATAAACTAACTAAAGTACAAAAAATAAAAAAGAACTAAGTTACAAAAAATAATTTTTTTTTTACAAACATTAGAAAAAAATTACAACAATTTTAAACTAATTACACCTACTCTAAGCCCCCTAATAAAATAACAAATACCCCAAAATAAAAAAATGCCCTACCCTATTCTAAATTACAAAAGTTCAAAGCTCTTTTACCTTACCAGCCCTTAAAAGGACCTTTTGTGGGGCATGCCCCAAAGAATTCAGCTTTTTTGCCTGTAAAAAAAACATACAATACCCCCCCAACATTACAACCCACCACCCACATACCCCTAATCTGACCCAAACCCCCCTTAAATAAACCTAACACTAAGCCCCTGAAGATCTTCCTACCTTGTCTTCACCATGCCAGGTATCACCGATCGTTCCAGGCTCCGACATCTTCATCCAAGCCCAAGCGGGGGCTAGACATCCATCATCCGGCGGCTGAAGAGGTCCAGAAGAGGCTCCAAAGTCTTCATCCTATCCGGGAAGAAGAGGTGATCTGGACCGGCAACCATCTTGATCCAAGCTGCATCTTCTATCTTCATCCGATGACGACCGGCTCCATCTTGAAGACCTCCACTGCGGACCCATCTTCTTCTTCCGCCGACTTCCCGACGAATGACGGTTCCTTTAAGGGACGTCATCCAAGATGGCATCCCTCGAATTCCGATTGGCTGATAGGATTCTATCAGCGAATCCGAATTAAGGTAGGAAAATTCTGATTGGCTGATGGAATCAGCCAATCAGAATCAAGTTCAATTCGATTGGCTGATTCAATCAGCCAATCAGATTGAGCTCGCATTCTATTGGCTGTTCCGATCAGCCAATAGAATGCAAGCTCAATCTGATTGGCTGATCGGATCAGCTAATCGGATTGAACTTGATTCTGATTGGCTGATTCCATCAGCCAATCAGAATTTTCCTACCTTAATTCCGATTGGCTCATAGAATCCTATCAGCCAATCGGAATTCGAGGGACGCCATCTTGGATGACGTCCCTTAAAGGAACCGTCATTCGTCGGGAAGTCGTCGGAAGAAGAAGATGGGTCCGCGGTGGAGGTCTTCAAGATGGAGCCGGTCTTCATCGGATGAAGATAGAAGATGCCGCTTGGATCAAGATGGTTGCCGGTCTGGATCGCCTCTTCTTCCCAGATAGGATGAAGACTTTGGAGCCTCTTCTGGACCTCTTCAGCCGCCGGATGATGGATGTCTAGCCCCCGCTTGGGCTTGGATGAAGATGTCGGAGCCTGGAACGATCGGTGATAGCTGGCATGGTGAAGACAAGGTAGGAAGATCTTCAGGGGCTTAGTGTTAGGTTTATTTAAGGGGGGTTTGGGTTAGATTAGGGGTATGTGGGTGGTGGGTTGTAATGTTGGGGGGGTATTGTATGTTTTTTTTTACAGGCAAAAGAGCTGAATTCTTTGGGGCATGCCCCACAAAAGGTCCTTTTAAGGGCTGGTAAGGTAAAAGAGCTTTGAACTTTTGTAATTTAGAATCGGGTGGGCATTTTTTTTATTTTGGGGGTCTTTGTTATTTTATTAGGGGGCTTAGAGTAGGTGTAATTAGTTTAAAATTGTTGTAATTTTTTTCTAATGTTTGTAAATATTTTTTTATTTTTTGTAACTTAGTTCTTTTTTATTTTTTGTACTTTAGTTAGTTTATTTAATTGTATTTATTTGTAGGAATTGTATTTAATTTATTTATTGATAGTGTAGTGTTAGGTTTAATTGTAGATAATTGTAGGTAGTTTATTTAATTAATTTATTGATAGTGTAGTGTTAGGTTTAATTGTAACTTAGGTTAGGATTTATTTTACAGGTAATTTTGTAATTATTTTAACTATTTTAGCTATTAAATAGTTATTAACTATTTAATAGCTATTGTACCTGGTTAAAATAAATACAAAGTTGCCTGTAAAATAAATATTAATCCTAAAATAGCTATAATATAATTATAATTTATATTGTAGCTGTATTAGGGTTTATTTTACAGGTAAGTATTTAGCTTTAAATAGGAACAATTTATTTAATAAGAGTTAATTTTTTTCGTTAGATAAAAATTATATCTAACTTAGGGGGTGTTAGTGTTAGGGTTAGAATTAGCTTTAGGGGTTAATCCATTTATTACAGTAGCGGCGAGATTCGGTCGGCAGATTAGGGGTTAATAATTGAAGTTAGGTGTCGGCGATGTTAGGGAGGGCAGATTAGGGGTTAATACTATTTATTATAGGGTTATTGAGTCGGGAGTGAGGCGGATTAGGGGTTAATAACTTTATTATAGTAGCGGTGCGGTCCGCTCGGCAGATTAGGGGTTAATAAGTGTAGGCAGGTGGAGGCGACGTTGTGGGGGGCAGATTAGGGGTTAATAAATATAGGGGTCGGCGGTGTTAGGGGCAGCAGATTAGGGGTACACAGGGATAATGTAGGTAGCAGCGGTTTATGGAGCGGCAGATTAGGGGTTACAAAAAATATGCAGGTGTCAGCGATAGCGGGGGCGGCAGAATAGGGGTCAATAAGTGTAAGGTTAGGGGTGTTTAGACTCGGGGTACATGTTAGAGTGTTAGGTGCAGACGTAGGAAGTGTTTCCCCATAGAAAACAATGGGGCTGCGTTAAGAGCTGAACGCTGCTTTTTTGCAGGTGTTAGGTTTTTTTTCAGCTCAAAATGCCCCATTGTTTTCTATGGGGATATCGTGCACGAGCACGTTTTTTAAGCTGTCCGCGTCCGTAAGCACCGCTGGTATCTAGAGTTGCAGTGGCGTTAAATTATGCTCTACGCTCCCTTTTTGGAGCCTAACGCAGTGAAAACCCAGCCATTCTGTGAACTCTAAATACCAGCGGTATTTAAAAGGTACGGGGGAAAAAAAGCACGCGTAGCTAACGCACCCCTTTGGCCGCCAAACTCTAAATCTAGCCGTAATTAAATAAACTACCTACAATCACCTACAATTAAACCTAACACTACACTATCAATAAATTAATTAAATAAACTACATACAAATAACTACAATGAAATTAACTAAAGTACAAAAAATAAAAAAGAACTAAGTTACAAAAAATAAAAAAATATTTACAAACATTAGAAAAATATTACAACAATTTTAAACTAATTACACCTACTCTAAGCCCCCTAATAAAATAACAAATACCCCCAAAATAAAAAAAATGCCCTACCCTATTCTAAATTAAAAAAGTTCAAAGCTCTTTTACCTTACCAGCCCTGAAAAGGGCCCTTTGCGGGGCATGCCCCAAAGAATTCAGCTCTTTTGCCTGTAAAAAAAAAACATACAATACCCCCCCCCCAACATTACAACCCACCACCCACATACCCCTAATCTAACCCAAACCCCCCTTAAATAAACCTAACACTAAGCCCCTAAAGATCTTCTCCCTACCTTGTCTTCAAATTACCGGGTTCAGGGATCGGTCCAGAAGAGGGTCCGAAGTCTTGATCCAAGCGGCGGCTGAAGAACTCCATCATCGGCCTGAAGTACATCATCGGGCTGATCGGAACAGCCAATAGAATGCAAGCTCAATCTGATTGGCTGATTGGATCAGCCAATCGGATTGAACGTGAATCTGATTGGCTGATTCCATCAGCCAATCAGAATATTCCTACCTTAATTCCGATTGGCTGATAGAATCCTATCAGCCAATCGGAATTCGAGGGACGCCATCTTGGATGACGTCATTTAAAGGAACAGTCATTCGGCGAGTAGGCGTCGCTTGAAGAGGTTGGATCCGCGTCGGCTGGGAAGAAGATGGCTCCGCTCCGGAAGAAAGAAGATTGAAGATGCGGCTTGATAGAAGACTTCATCCCGATGATGGACTTCCAACTTCAGCCCGATGATGGAGTTCTTCAGCCGCCACTTGGATCAAGACTTCGGACCCTCTTCTGGACCGATCGCTGAACCCGGTGAGGTGAAGACAAGGTAGGGAGATCTTCAGGGGCTTAGTGTTAGGTTTATTTAAGGTGGGTTTGGGTTAGATTAGGGGTATGGGGGTGGTGGGTTGTAATGTTGGGGGGGGGGGGTATTGTATGGTTTTTTTTTACAGGCAAAAGAGCTGAATTCTTTGGGGCATGCCCCGCAAAGGGCCCTTTTCAGGGCTGGTAAGGAAAAGAGCTTTGAACTTTTTTAATTTATAATAGGGTAGGGCATTTTTTTATTTTGTGGGTCTTTGTTATTTTATTAGGGGGCTTAGAGTAGGTGTAATTAGTTTAAAATTGTTGTAATATTTTTCTAATGTTTGTAAATATTTTTTTATTTTTTGTAACTTAGTTCTTTTTTATTTTTTGTACTTTAGTTAGTTTATTTCATTGTAGTTATTTGTAGGTATTGTATTTAATTAATTTATTGATAGTGTAGTGTTAGGTTTAATTGTAGATAATTGTAGGTAGTTTATTTAATTAATTTATTGATAGTGTAGTGTTAGGTTTAATTGTAACGTAGGTTAGGATTTATTTTACAGGTAATTTTGTAATTATTTTAACTAGGTAACTATTAAATAGTTATGAACTATTTAATAGCTATTGTACCTGGTTAAAATAATTACAAAGTTGCCTGTAAAATAAATATTAATCCTAAAATAGCTACAATATAATTATAATTTATATTGTAGCTATATTAGGGTTTATTTTACAGGTAAGTATTTAGCTTTAAATAGGAATAATTATTTAATAAGAGTTAATTTATTTAGTTAGATTTAAATTATATTTAATTTAGGGGGGTGTTAGTGTTAGGGTTAGACTTAGCTTTAGGGGTTAAAAAATGTATTATAATAGCGGTGAGCTCCGGTCGGCAGATTAGGGGTTAATGCTTGAAGTTAGGTGTCGGCCATGTTAGGGAGGGCAGATTATGGGTTAATACTATTTATTATAGGGTTATTGAGGCGGGAGTGAGGCGGATTAGGGGTTAATAACTTTATTATAATAGCGGCACGGTACGGTCGGCAGATTAGGGGTTAATAAGTGTAGGCAGGTGGAGGCGACGTTGAGGGGGGCAGATTAGGGGTTAATAAATATAATATAGGGGTCGGCGGTGTTAGGGGCAGCAGATTAGGGGTACATAAGTATAACGTAGCTTGCGGCAGCGTGCGGACGGCAGATTGGGGGTTAAAAAATTTAATTAGAGTGGCGGCGATGTGGGGGGGCCTCGGTTTAGGGGTACATAGGTAGTTTATGGGTGTTAGTGTACTTTAGAGCACAGTAGTTAAGAGCTTTATAAACCGGCGTTAGCTCAAAAAGCTCTTAACTACTGACTTTTTTCTGCGGCTGGAGTTTTGTCGTTAGATTTCTAATGCTCACTTCAGCCAAGACTCTAAATACCGGCGTTAGAAAGATCCCATTGAAAAGATAGGATACGCAAATGGCGTAGGGGGATCTGCGGTATGGAAAAGTTGCGGCTGCAAAGTGAGCGTTAGACCCTTTCCTGACTGACTCCAAATATCAGAGGGCGGTAAAAACCATCGTTAGGAGCCTCTAACGCTGGTTTTGACGGCTACCGACCAACTCTAAATCTAGCCGTAAGTTTTTAAATGGTTTTATACTTGATTTTTATATCAATATCTGTGCATATTATTTGTGACGGATACCACGGCTACCCCGACTGGGTAGGTCCGCCAAACGGGTCCTGCTTCCTCCCTGGTGACTGCAGCTATGTAGCTGGCCAGTGACCACAGCCTGTAGCCACCCCTGATGCCTGACAGCACCGGTATTCAGGGTCCCACCCTGTGGCAGACTCCAGCTACCCAGACTAGGTAGCTCTGCCAGAGTTTCCTTCCTCTGCCTGGAACAGGCTGCTATGTAGCCCAGGAAAGTGATTTTAGCAGGAGCCCACCCAATAACTAGACATACTAGCATTCAGGTGAAACAGGAACTGATTTTATTGAAAACATACACTCTTTTTATACACACAGCTCATCTTGATAAGACAAAGGACAATCCCACAATTTTCCCACCATTCCCGCCCTTCCAGACGGACCAGCACCTCCATAGCAGCCACAGTCCCATGACAAAGGGGTGGCATTTTAAAGCTCTTGGTCCCCAGATGCCACAGTCCAAAAATCAGCATGATTCGTTACTGGGGACCGGAGTTACAGACCGTTGAAGTTATGGGGTTAGGGGTGTCCAAAAACCCTGGTTCCCAAAGGAGCTCCCCTCCAATAATTCCCCCAGCTCTTGTCCTCCCTAGGTGCTACCAACCACCAAAAGAGCGGAGCTCTGGGGAAAAGAGCTGCTGGAGCGACCAAAGGTAAAGTTAAAGGCTGTCCTGCTGTCCTGTGGCCGACCGGGAGTTCCAGGAGCCCGGCCAGCCTGAGAGGGGTTAGGCGGGTGTCCGTTGTTAGGCGGCCAACTGGGAGTTCCAGGAGCCCGGCCAGCCTAGGAGGGTTTTCCTGGTAATAGACCAGCTCTTCTCTTAACACAAAACAAGCCAACAAAAAGCAAACAAAAAGCTTCCAGAGATTGTGGTTGCTCTGAGGAGCCCAAAACTACTGAGAAACAACAGGGGTGGTGTTGTAAGGGGTAGGGGTTAACCCTTGCAGCCCGGTATCCGTGACAACTCCCCCTTTCCAGTTCGGAAGACCCAGCCAGATCCACACGGGTCTACTTGGGGTTGTCCAACGAGCATTCTATTTCAGTCTGCCGGGAAAGTCCATCGGCATTCCCATTGCTCTTTCCCGGCCTATCCCGAACATCAAAGTTAAAGGGCTGCAGGGCTAAACTCCATCTTAGTAAACGTCCATTATCTCCCGACACTCGGTTAAGCCACACCAGGGGGTTGTGATCGGTGAGGACAGTGAAAGGTCTTCCATATAGGTACAGTTGCAATTTCTTGAGGGCCCATACAAGTGCCAGGCATTCCTTCTCCACCGCCGTGTAGCCTACCTCCCTGGGCAGCAGCTTCCTACTGATGTAGGCTATGGGGGGGTCTTGCCCTTCTTCGTCTACCTGGCTTAGCACTGCTCCCAACCCGAACATGGAGGCATCGGTGTGGACACAAAAATGTTTGGTGCAGTTAGGCGTGGCCAGGACGTGGGCAGAGATCAACGCAGACTTGAGGCTCTGAAAGGCGTTTTCACTTTCTGAGGACCACAATACCTGTCAGGGCAGTCTTTTATGAGTCAGGTCGGTCAGGGGTTTGTCGAGGGTGCTATAATTGGCGACGAACCTTCGGTAATAGCCGGCGGTTCCTAGGAAGGCTAAGACCTGGGTCTTGGTTCGAAGAGTGGGCCAGTTTGCCACTGCCTCAACCTTGGCCGGCTCTGGCCGCTGCTGCCTGCAGCCCACTCGGTGGCCCAAGTACTGGACTTCCAAGCAGCCTATGTTGCATTTGTCGGGCTTCAGGGTCAGCTGGGGGCTCTGAGGCGATCTAGAATGATGCCCAGGTGGATCAAATGGTCCTCCCAGGTGTCGCTAAAGATGGCAATGTTGTCCAAGTAGGCACAGGCATAGTCTTGGAGGCCATCCAGCAGGCGATCCACCATCCTCTGAAAGGTGGCTGGGGCGTTCTTCATCCCAAATGGCATGACCTTAAACTGGTAGAGGCCAAAATGGGTGATGAAGGTGGACTTGGGAACAGATTCAGGGTCTAGTGGGATCTGCAAATACCCCTTGCAGAGGTCAAGGTTAGTTAGGAAGTGACCCCTGGCGATTCTATCTAAGAGGTCATCGACACAGGGCATGGGGTAGGCGTCGGTTGTGGTTCTGTCATTGAGCTTACGGTAGTCAATGCAGAACTGGGTAGTATCATATTTTTGGGGGACCAGCACCACCGGGGAGACCCAGGGACTGTTGTATGGTTCAACAACACCGAGGTCCAACATTCCTCGGAGCTCCCGGTGCATACTGTCTCTGACAGCTTCAGGTACTCTGTAAGCTGCCTGCTTAAGTGGAGCTTGTCCCGGTGTTTCCAGTCAGTGCACAGCCACTGTGGTGTACCCAGGGACATTGGAGAACTTCTCCTGGTGGTCCTCTAGTAAATGTCGGACCTGCTGTCTCTGTCCAGCTGCTAACCTCTCATCCAGGATTATGTGGGTTACTCCTTGAGGGGTCTCATCTGGCCCGGGGAGCTATGGCATGGGAAGGCTCTCCGAGTCTTCCACAGCCAGAGCACAGATAGTGGCTACATCTTGGGGTCTTTCTACATACTCCTTGAGCATGTTCACATGAAAGGTCCGTTGGAGCATTTTGCTACAAGGTAGGTGGTGTTATTCAATCGTTACACCACCCGGTAGGGCCCTTGCCAGGAAGCCTGTAACTTGTCCATTTTAACAGGCTTCAAGGCTAGAACCCTCTGCCCTACTGTGATAATTTGGCTACGAGCATTATGGTCGTACCACCGTTTCTGTCTCCTTTGAGCGCCCTAAAGGTTCTCCCGCACCATGGCAGTAAGGTCCTTCAGCCGATCCCTGAACTTCAGGATGTACTCCACAAAAGAGGGTCCTTCCTCCCTGGCTGATCCCTCCCAGTGGGCTCTCAACAAGTCTAGGAGCCCCCTTATTTTCTGGCCATACAGCAGCTCAAAGGGTGAAAACCCGGTGGATTCCTGGGGCACCTCTCTGTAGGCAAATAGGAGGTGCAGCAGGAATTTTTCCCAGTCTTTGTGAGTGGCCGAGAATGTCCGAAGCAATTGCTTCAGTGTCCCATTAAACCACTCACAAAGCCCATTGGTCTGGGGGTGATATGGGGCACTGTACAGGGGTTTTATTACACACAGTTCCCATAATTTTTTGGTGACCTCCGCTGTAAACTGTGTCCCCTGGTCAGAGACCATGTCTCAGGGAAAGCCTACCCTGGTGAATATCCGGAGCAAAGCACTTGCCGCTGTCTCCGCCTGGATATTCGCCAGAGGTATTGCCTCTGGATACCTAGTGGCATAGTCTACTACCGTGAGTATGTATTTTTTCCCTGAGGGACTGGGTCGGAGAAGGGGCCCTACTATATCCACAGCAATTCTGCTAAAGGGTTCGTCCATAACGGGGAGAGGGTAAAGGGGGGCTTTCTTATGGTCCCCGGTTTTCCCTACTTTCTGACACACCACGCAGGTCCTGCAATATTCCTTAATTTCTCTTGTGATTCTGGGCCAGAAAAAGACCTGAGTAAGGCGGTGGTGCTTTCGGGAGTTGCCTAAATGCCCGACCAAGGGGATATTGTGCCCTATTCTCAGCAGGTCGGAGCGATATTGTTTCGGTACCACCAGCTGGCATTTGGGCACTGGCCCTTTCTTCCTCTGGGAGACCCGATACAACAGGCCATTTTCCCATTGGAACCATTCCTCCCCGGGGCCCTGGGGATCAGTCCCTACTCGTCTCGAAAGGGGGCAAGGGTAGGGTTGCTCAGGGTCTCTTGGGCAAATTCAGAGGGGGAGGCCCAGGATAGTTGGTCGGGAAGGAGGGCATGGACCGGGGTTGGGTGTTGGGGAGTGAGGGTAGGGCATCGGGGATGGAGAGGAGTAGGAGTGGGGGTCTTACCTGGGTCCCCAGCTGTGGTGTGTTAGCTTGACGCTGAGCTTGGACTACAACCAAAGCTGGGCGGGGAATCGATTGCGGGGCAGAGCGAACTTGGAGGCAGGTGTCTGCATACTGATCTGCCAGGATGGCCGCCTGGTCCTCTCCCAGCATTTCTCTGGTGGGGATCGTTCTGCTCCTGGTACCCACAGTCTTTCCTTGAGTCTCCATTCAATATTACTTCTAGCTGATGGTTTGAATGTCCCAGGAAGTTGGAAGCATCCCACCGCTGCCACCAATGTGACGGATACCCTGGCTACCCCGACTGGGTAGGCCCGCCAAATGGGTCCTGCTTCCTCCCTGGTGACTGCAGCTATGTAGCTGGCCAGTGACCACAGCCTGTAGCCAACCCTGATGCCCGACAGCATCGGTATTCAGGGTCCCACCCTGTGGCAGACTCCAGCTACCCAGACTAGGTAGCTCTGCCAGAGTGTCCTTCCTCTGCCTGGAACAGGCTGCTATGTAGCCCAGGAAAGTGATTTACGCAGGAGCCCACCCAAATAACTATACATACTAGCATTCAGGTGAATCAGGAACTGATTTTATTGAAAACACACACTCCTTTTATACACACAGCTCATCTTGATAAGACAAAGGACAATCCCATAATTTTCCCGCCATTCCCACCCCTCCAGATGAACTGGCACCTCCATAGCAGCCACAGTCCCATGACACAGGGGTGGCGGTTTCGGGGGGATCCCAGTGGAGCGGCGGACACTTCCAGGGTGTCATTTTAAAGCTCTCAGTCCCCAGGTGCCACAGTCCAAAAATCAGCATGATTTGTTACTAGGGACCGGAG
Source organism: Bombina bombina (assembly GCF_027579735.1). Classification (NCBI taxonomy): domain Eukaryota; kingdom Metazoa; phylum Chordata; class Amphibia; order Anura; family Bombinatoridae; genus Bombina; species Bombina bombina. Next base: position 1,134,038,554 of record NC_069503.1, read on the forward strand.
TTACATTCTGTTGAAGTTATAGGGTTAGGGGTGTCCAAAAACCCTGGTTCCCAAAGGAGCTCCCCTCCAATAATTCCCCCAGCTCTTGTCCTCCCTATGGGGCTACCAACCCCCAAAAGAGCGGAGCTCCGGGAAAAAGGGCTGCTGGAGCGACCAAAGGTAAAGTTAATGGGTGTCCTGCTGTCCTGTGGCCGACCGGGAGTTCCAGGAGCCTGGCCAGCCTGAGAGGGGTTAGGCGGGTGTCCGTTGTGAGGCGGCCGACTGGGAGTTCCAGGAGCCCATCCAGCCTAGGAGGGTTTTCCTGGTCATAGACCAGCTCTTCTCTTAACACAAAACAACCCAACAAAAAGCAAACAAAAAGCTTCCAGAGATTGTGGTTGCTCTGAGGAGCCCAAAAACACTGAGAAACAACAGGGGTGGTGTTGTAAGGGGGTAAGGGTTTAACCCTTGCAGCCCGGAATCCGTGACATTATTCATTATAGTAGTGTCTATTACATGCAGTTAAATTAAATTGGTGTATACTTTAATATTGCATGTCCTATCTGAATCATGAAAGTTTAATTTTGACTAGACTGTACCTTTAAGCGTTATAATATTAAGCATGAAGCATAAATCTTAGATTAAGTTGCTTATATCACACAACACACTGGATGTACCACATGTAAACACAAATGAATATTTTGCTTGAATACCATTTTACTGTGCAAAGTGAAATGGATTTAAAGCAACATAAACCGCACTAAGTATTTCCATAAACTTGCTAATTACCTACACATGACATTATCACAGTTTATATACAGTTTACTAGAGAACAGCTAATGCTGCCTGCTGTTTGTGAACTAAAAGAACATTGTGCTCAATATAAAAGAGAGGTTTAGTCAATAAACCTTTTTTCTGTGGGAGCTGTCCCTGTCAGCACTGGACAATAGTACGTAGGTATTAGTTTTATAAAATCATGCATTTTACTTTTATTATGCTCATTGGTGGATTATTTCTACTAATATTCATTAGGGCCGAGTTATCAAGCTCCGTATGTAGCTTGATGCCCCTGTTTCCATGCGAGCCTTCAGGCTTGCCGGAAACAACAGTTATGAAGCAGCTCCATAACTTGCCCGCCTGCTTTGAGGCCGAGGACAGAAATCAACCCGATCGAATACGATCTGGTTGATTGACACTCCCTGCTAGCGGCTGATTAGCGGCAAATCTGCAGGGGGCGGCATTGCACCAGCAGTTCACAAGAACTGCTGGTGCAATGATAAATGCCGACAGCATATGGTTACCATTGGTGGTGTTACCATTGATAAGTAATGAGTTAGAGTTACCATTGGTGGTGTTAGCATTGATAAGTAATGAGTTAGAGTTACCATTGGTGGTGTTACCATTGATAAGTAATGAGTTAGATTTATCATTGGTGGTTTACCACTGATAAGTAATGAGTTAGAGTTACCATTGGTGGTGTTACCATTGATAAGTAATGAGTTATAGTTACCATTGGTTGTGTTACCATTGATAAGTAATGTGTTAGTTACTATTGGTGGTGTTACCATTGATAAGTAATGCGTTACAGTTACCATTGGTGGTGTTACCATTCATAAGTAATGAGTTATAGTTACCATTGGTGGTCTTACTATTGATAAGTAATGTGTTAAGAGTTACTATTGGTGGTGTTACCATTGATAAGTAATGTGTTAGTTACTATTGGTGGTGTTACCATTGATAAGTAATGAGTTATAGTTACCATTGGTTGTGTTACCATTGATAAGTAATGCGTTACAGTTACCATTGGTGGTGTTACCATTCATAAGTAATGAGTTATAGTTACCATTGGTGGTCTTACTATTGATAAGTAATGTGTTAAGAGTTACTATTGGTGGTGTTACCATTGATAAGTAATGTGTTAGTTACCATTGGTGGTGTTACCATTGATAAGTAATGAGTTATAGTTACCATTGGTTGTGTTACCATTGATAAGTAATGTGTTAGTTACTGTTGGTGGTGTTACCATTGATAAGTAATGCGTTACAGTTACCATTGGTGGTGTTACCATTCATAAGTAATGAGTTATAGTTACCATTGGTGGTCTTACTATTGATAAGTAATGTGTTAAGAGTTACTATTGGTGGTGCTACCATTGATAAGTAATGTATTAGTTACTATTGGCGGTGTTACCATTGATAAGTAATGAGTTAGAGTTACTATTGGTGGTCTTACTATTGATAAGTAATGTGTTAAGAGTTACTATTGGTGGTGTTACCATTGATAAGTAATGAGTTAGAGTTACCATTTGTGGTGTTACCATTGATAAAGTAATGAGTTAGAGTTACCATTTGTGGTGTTACCACTGATAAGTAATGAGTTAGAGTTACCATTTGTGGTGTTACCACTGATAAGTAATGAGTTAGAGTTACCATTTGTGGTGTTACCATTGATAATTAATGCGTTAGAGTTACCATTGGTGGCGTTAAATCATTTGGTTGGTGTAAACTGTTATCAGCTTCCATCTTCTAGCAGCTTGATCATTTTAGAGGAAATTAGGTACCACAGTATGTTCCTTAGTAACTGCTGAAAAACAGGAATGGTCATCTGGTTGCCCGAGGACTATATGCAGCCCACTATACTAGTTTTTGCTGTACGCCAGAAAAAAGAATATGTGGAACTAAAATGTGTGCTTTGGAGTGATAAGAACACTAACGTGCCCTCTGGAGGGTAGAACAGCAGGGGGTGTCCTGTAATCTTACATAAATCTGGTGCTTTGTTTAATAGCCAATAAATTATATACAGCCCTTTAAGGGGCATTAAAATCTCAAATTTTCAGACAGAGCATGCAATTTTACACAACTTTCTAATTTACTTCTATTGTCATTTTTCATTGTTCTCTTGCTATCTTTTGTTGGAAAACAGGAATGTAAGCTCATGAGTGTGCACGTGTCTGAAGCACTAAATGGCAGCAGTTTTGCAAGAATGTTATCCATTTGCAAGAGCACTAGATGGCAGTACTATTTCCTGCCATTTAGTGTTCCAGATACCTACATAGATATCTCTTCAACAAAGAATACCATGGAATGAAGCAAATTTAGTAATAGGAGTACATCTTATTATTGAATAGGAGTAAATTTTATTATTAAATCAGAAAATATTTTTGGGGGGTTTTATATCCCTTTAAGGCATCTAAAATATTGATCTATGACCACCATATCACATATCACCATGTCACAATGCACTGATTCTCCCACTCACAAAGATGGTCACTCCCTTGACCTGATCTTTAGCTATTGATGCACTATTTCAAACTTCACAAACTCTCCTTTTCCTCTTTCTGACCACCATCTCCTCACTTGCAACATATCATCCCTCCCTCCCTACAACTCTCCCTCCTTCTACTCGTCACACCAAACTTCACAAACTCTCCTTTTCCTCTTTCTGACCACCATCTCCTCCCTTGCAACATATCATCCCTCCCTACAGCTCTCCCTCCTTCTACTCGTCACACCAAACTTCACAGAAGCATTAGATCAGCAACAGCTTGCTAATTCCTTCGAACCACTCCTCTGACCCATCTCCTCCTTTTCCTGCCCTGACCAATCTATCTGCCACTATAATTCCACCCTTACAAATGTCCTTGACAATCTGGCCCCTCTTACCATTGCTCGGAAATCACACACTCATCCTCAGCCCTGGCATACTCCTTTGACACGGTACCTACGCAGATGTTCCTGTACTGCTGAGCAGCACTGGAGAAAATGTCGGAGTTCAGCTGATTTCCTTCATTACAAGTTCATTTTGAACTCCTACTATTCTGCCCTTAAAGGGACATGAAACTCAAAAAATTTCATTCATGATTCAGAGCATACAATTTTAAACAACATTCCAATTTACTTCTATCATTTAATTTGCTTCCTTCTCTTGTTATCCTTTGCTGAAAGGTTTATCTAGGCAAGCTCAGAAGCAGCAGAGAATCTAGGTTCTAGCTGTTGATTGGTGGCTACTTATATATGTTGATTGTGATTGGCTCACCAATGTGTTCTGTTAGAAACTATTAGTGCATCTACAAATAACCGATAATAACAATAGTAACCATATGTTAGGAAATTAGCCATCCCTACTGTGGCTTTGTGTTGCAACACTCAGATATGGTCAATATATATATATATATGAAAAAAATGTGAGAGTGGACAAGCACACAAAATAAACCCTAAGCTAGAAACAGCAGTTATGAAGCAGTGGTCACAAAGACCGCTGCTCCATAACCTGTCCGCCTGCTCTGAGCAGGCTGACAGACATCGCCGGAAATCAACCCGATCGAGTTTGATCGGGTTGATTGACACCCCCCTGCTGGCGGCCAATTGGCCGCGAGTCTGCAGGGGGCGGCGTTGCACCAGCAGTTCTTGTGAGCTGCTGGTGCAATGCTGAATATGGCGAGCGTATTGCTCGCCGTATTCAGCGAGGTCTGGCGGACCTGCTAAAAATTCAGTAATAAACTGTTTAAAAATTTACTTAGAAGCTCTCGGTTTAGCTCTGTTGAAAAGGTAGCTGGAAAGTCCACTACAAGTGGGAAATAAGACACTCCCCCCCCCTTCTTTTGCATATGAAAAGACCCTTTACACAAAAAGGAACAAGCTGGAGTAGGTATCTGACGGTATTCTCATAAAACTTTGGGGTTGGTTAGGAGTCTGAAAGTCAGAGCAATGTTATTTAAAAATAAGCAAAACTATACATTTAAAAAAAAAAAAAACTTTATGGGCTATATACCTGTAAATGGATCATCTACAAAACATTTATGCTAAGAAAAAATGAGTGTATAATGTCCCTTTAATAGTGAGTGATGGGTGTGTGTATGTGTCATTTACTCCATAATGACAATGGCAAGTTTTCACAAACTCACATGTGAGTGCTTGTGTCTGCTATTACTGCCTGAGTGTGTGTGTGTGCCTATCTATCCCAGCCTGTGTATGTGTGTGTGTGTGTCTGCTATTACTGCCTGAGTATGTGTATGCCTATCACTGCCTGTGTGTGTGTATCTGCCTATTACTGCCGCCTGAGTATGTGTATGCCTATCTATCCCTGCCTGTGTGTGTGTGTCTGCTATTACTGCCTGAGTGTGTGTGTCTGCTATTACTGCCTGTGTGTGTGTGTCTGCTATTACTGCCTGTGTGTGTGTGTCTGCTATTACTGCCTGAGTGTGTGTATGCCTATCTATCCCTGCCTTGTGTGTGTGTCTGCTATTACTGCCTGAGTGTGTGTGTCTGCTATTACTGCCTGTGTGTGTGTGTGTGTGTCTGCTATTACTGCCTGTGTGTGTGTGTCTGCTATTACTGCCTGAGTGTGTGTGTCTGCTATTACTGCCTGAGTGTGTGTGTCTGCTATTACTGCCTGTGTGTGTGTGTCTGCTATTACTGCCTGTGTGTGTGTGTCTGCTATTACTGCCTGAGTGTGTGTATGCCTATCTATCCCTGCCTGTGTGTGTGTGTCTGCTATTACTGCCTGAGTGTGTGTGTCTGCTATTACTGCCTGTGTGTGTGTGTGTGTCTGCTATTACTGCCTGTGTGTGTGTCTGCTATTACTGCCTGAGTGTGTGTATGCCTATCTATCACTGCCTGTGTGTGTGTGTGTGTCTGCTATTACTGCCTGAGTGTGTGTAAGCCTATCTATCCCTGCCTGTATGTGTATGCCTATCTATAGAGAAGAACAGGCGGCACTCCAGGATAAGAATTTAAAAAGTCATTCTTTATTCAGTATATCTCTAAAATAACAACACTCATGTTGCAAACAAAAGGTGGAGGAGGAGGAAACCTTACATGTTTCGTGCCCTGCGGCACTTAATCATAGGTATGATCTCCCTCACATGTGTGGACAATTTAAACCCTGATCTACCAATCAGGTGTTGACAGTGTAGTTACTATGTCAACCATGCAAATTAAACCTAAGTCCTCACAGTGTGGTATGAGTACACATATATAAGGGCCAGAAAAACCCAAAGAAAACAACATATATAGAAAAAAAAGATATTGTTTTTTTATAAAAGAAATGTCAGGGGCTGAAAAAGCAACAAACACCTAAACTGATTAATTTGTACTCATTTTAGCACTCAAAAAAAGAGAGCATAATCTGATATTATATTATGGAAAAATATTTGCCTGTTACACATAAAATATTGTATATGTATTTTTTCTCAAAGCATACTTATATAAATCTTATTGAACATGCACATATACAAACATTTTTAAAAAAAAGGACTTAGGTTTAATTTGCATGGTTGACATAGTAACTACACTGTCAACACCTGATTGGTGGATCAGGGTTTAAATTGTCCACACATGTGAGGGAGATCATACCTATGATTAAGTGCTGCAGGGTACGAAACATGTAAGGTTTCCTCCTCCTCCACCTTTTGTTTGCAACATGAGTGTTGTTATTTTAGAGATATACTGAATAAAGAATGACTTTTTAAATTCTTATCCTGGAGTTCCGCCTGTTCTTCTCTACAGCGTGCTCTGGTTTGCTCAAACCTATTTTCGTGCTGGCACCGCTCTTACACAGACCTACTACCCTCCTTTAAGCCTCTGGGAAAGATTACCTGCTTTGCCGTGTGACGTGGACTGAGCAGCACCGCACCTATCTCACTACTGTATGCCTATCTATCCCTGCCTGTGTGTGCATGCAGGGCCGCCATCAGGGGGTGACAGGGGTGACTCCTGTCAGGGGCTCAATGAGCCAGGGGGGCCCCATGAGGCAAGAACTAAAACAAAAAAAAACAAAAAAAAAAAAATTTTAAATTTTGGCAGCCACCAGTGGGTACTATAGCAGAGTGTTAATTGAGCATGGGAAATGTTATTACAAGGAGTAAAGTATTAGCATTTGAGAGGATTTCTTAGTGTGCACTAAACCACTATGCTCAGTGTGAGACAGACTTGACACTTTGTACAGTGTGTGCCTGAGTTAGACGGCAGATCACTTTCATTTGAAGAGGAGGTAGGACTTACTTAGCAAATGTTTTTTATTTCTTTGTGCAATTTTGGATTGTAAGTTCAGTGTGGTAATAGTTGCATGGTGGGGCTAGGGGTCCATAAAAACACATTTTTTTAGCAGCAGTGTATTTATGATTATTTGACAATGCTGTAGAAATTCTATATTTAAAACCATGCAGAAATGTTTCCTCCTCAATACACAAATGGTAGATGCCCTTTTGGCAGATATGCATTTTATATATATATATATATATATATATATATATATATATATATATATATATATATATATATATAACATTCCAGTTTACTGCCCCTTTATGCAAGGACTTTCCAGATGCAAGGAGGCATTTTATCTAAGATTTTTACATCTGCATAAAATTTTATACTATCAGACTAAGATTGCTCAGTGTTTGAAATGAGCCAGGTTAACTTAAAACTGTTCAGTTTACACTACAGCTGACTTAGTTTTGAAATACATACCAACAAGCCTAAATCCTGCATTTAACCAGATCTAATGGTATGAGTACCACAGCTTATGGTCCCACCAAGACCATATAGAGTACAGCATTTTCAAAATCCATACGTACCACTGACAGATGGGAAAATTTGTACACTATATTTGAAGTGGTGCTCTTGGTTGGGGAAAATGGGAAAAAAACAAACAAACAAACATATGTCAACCTTTTAAAGGTACTTTTCTTCATCTAGCCATCTACCCAGCTCATTAATGTACAATTTTGAATTCACAGAATTATTTTTGTTTGCACATTTACAAATATGATTCTTTAAAAAGTGATCTCTTAATTTCTGCATTTTTTTTATCATGCATGTCACACACTGTTGATTTAGGGGATGCAAGGTGCATAAATGTTTCCTCCTGTGAGTGTTTCTGTGGGTGTATGTGTTTATGTCTTTGTGCTTTGGTTTGTGTCTCTATGTGTATGTATTTTTTATCTGTGGGTCTCTCTGTGAGGGTGGGTGTTACCGTGTGTATGTCTTTGTGCATTTTCTGTGGATGTCTGTGAGGGTGTGTGCATATGTCTTTGAGCTTTTTCTATGGGTGTTTCTGTGAGGGTGTTTGTGTGTATGTATGTATGTCTGTGTTTTCTGTGGGTGTCTCTGTGAGGGTGTGTGTATGTCTTTGTGTGTTTTCTGTGGATGTCTCAGTGAGGGTGTGTATATGTATGTCTTTCTGTGTTTTTCATGTGGTTGTCTCTCTGTGTGTGTGTGTGTGTGTGTGTATGTCTTTGTGTGTTTTCTGTGTGTGTATGTGTGTATATGTCTTTGTGTGTTTTCTGAGGCTGTCTCTGTCGGTGTTTCCTTGGGTGTATGTGCAAGTTTGAGTTAGTGTGTGTGTCCATTGTCTGTTCCTTTTTAGGACATTTTGACCTTAGTACTAATTATTCACATCTTTCTACAGACTTTGAGACTAACAAGACCTTTCCGGAAGTAACCACTCCACCATTTAACCTTTAAATTATTGTTTAGGCAGTTCAGTGCCCTTCCTTTCAGCCACTGCATGCTGTTGTCATAATTTAGTTGTCATCTTTACAAAAAGATTATCAGAACTCCATATTTTGTTTTCTAAATCTCCTTTTTTTACAAAACTGTAGTTTACCTCATTACTTGTCAGGTCAATGTAAACAAGTGCTAAGTGTCTGTTTGGGTTTCTGTGTCTGAGTGTGTTTCTTTGCGTGTCTGCTAGAGTGTCTATATGTGAATCCTTATGTGTGAGTGTGTTTGTGTGTTTCAGTGTATGAGTGTGTCTGTGTGTGTGTGTGTGTGTGTGTGTGTGTATGTTACTACCTTTACAACATTTCCAAGTTTAAATAGACAATTAAGAATAAAGTGCATATACATTTTAGTCACTTGGTCAAAAATTGCACATGTCAAAGGAGGGGGGGCCCTGATCAATGGTTGAGTCAGGGGCCCCAAAATTTCTAGTGGCGGCCCTGTGTGCATGTCTCTGTCTATTACTGCCTGTGTGTGCATGTCTCTGCCTATTACTGCCTGTGTGTGTGTATGCCTATCTATCCCTGCCTGTGTGTGCATGTCTCTGTCTATCCCTGCCTGTGTGTGCATGTCTCTGTCTATTACTGCCTGTGTGTGTATGCCTATATATCCCTGCTTGTGTGGTATGCCTATCTATCCCTGCCTGTGTGTATGTATCTGCCTATTACTGCCTGAGTGTGTGTGTGCCTATCTATCCCTGCCTGTGTGTGCATGTATCTGTCTTTTACTGCCTGTGTGTGCATGTCTCTGTCTATTACTGCCTGTGTGTGCATGTCTCTGTCTATTACTGCCTGTGTGTGCATGTCTCTGTCTATTACTGCCTGTGTGTGCATGTCTCTGTCTATTACTGTCTGTGTGTGAATGTCTTTGTCTGTTACTGCCTGTGTGTGCATGTCTCTGTCTATTACTGCCTGTGTGAATGTCTCAGTCTATTACTGTCTGTGAGTACTTGTCTCTGTCTATTACTGTCTGTGTGCGCATGTGTCTGTCTATTACTGTCTGTGTGTGCATATCTCTGTCTATTACTGTCTGTGAGCGCATGTCGCTGTCTATTACTGTCTGTGTGTGCATATTTCTGTCTATTACTGCTTGTGAGTGCATGTCTCAGTCTATTACTGCCTATGAGTGCATGTCTCAGTCTATTACTGTCTGTGAGTGCATGTCTCTGTCTATTACTGCCTGTGTGTGCATGTCTCAGTCTATTACTATCTGTGAGTGCATGTCTCAGTCTATTACCGTCTGTGAGTGCATATCTCTGTCTATTACTGCCTGTGTGTGCATATCTCTGTCTGTTACTGCCTGTGTGTGCATATATCAGTCTATTACTGTCTGTGAGTGCATGTCTCAGTCTATTACTGTCTGTGAGTGCATATCTTTGTCTATTACTGTCAGTGAGCGCATGTCGCTGTCTATTACTGTCTGTGAGTGCAAATCTCTGTCTATTACTGCCTGTGTGTGCATGTCTCTGTCTGTTACTGCCTGTGTGTGCATGTCTCAGTCAATTACTGTCTGTGAGTGCATATCTCTGTCTATTACTGCCTGTGTGTGCATGTATCTGTCTATTACTGCCTGAGTGTGCATGTCTGTCTATTACTGCCTGTGTGTGAATGTCTCTGTCTATTACTGTCTGTGAGTGCATGTCTCAGTCTATTACTGTCTGTGTGTGCATATCTCTGTCTATTACTGCCTGTGAGTGCATGTCTCTGTCTATTACTGTCAGTGAACGCATGTCGCTGTCTATTACTGTCTGTGAGTGCATATTTCTGTCTATTACTGCCTGTGTGTGCATGTCTCTGTCTGTTGCTGCCTGTGTGTGCATGTCTCAGTCAATTACTGTCTGTGAGTGCATATCTCTGTCTATTACTGCCTGTGAGTGCATGTCTCTGTCTATTACTGTCTGTGAGCGCATGTCGCTGTCTATTACTATCTGTGTGTGCATATCTCTGTCTATTACTGCCTGTGAGTGCATATCTCAGTCTATTACTGCCTATGAGTGCATGTCTCAGTCTATTACTGTCTGTGAGTGCATGTCTCTGTCTATTACTGCCTGTGAGTGCATTTCTCTGTCTATTACTGCCTGTGTGTGCATGTCTCTGTCTATTACTATCTGTGAGTGCATGTCTCAGTCTATTACCGTCTGTGAGTGCATATCTCTGTCTATTACTGTCCGTGAGTGCATATCTCTGTCTATTACTGCCTGTGTGTGCATGTATCTGTCTATTACTGCCTGTGTGTGAATGTCTCAGTCTATTACTGCCTGTGAGTGCATGTCTCAGTCTATTACTGCCTGTGAGTGCATGTCTCTGTCTATTACTGCCTTTGTGTGCATATCTCAGTCTATTACTGCCTGTGTGTGCATATCTCTGTCTATTACTGCCTGTGAGTGCATGTCTCTGTCTATTACTGTCTGTGAGCAAATGTCGCTGTCTATTACTGTCTGTGTGTGCATATCTCTGTCTGTTATTGCCTGTGTGTGCATGTCTCTTTCTATTACTGCCTGTGTGTGAATGTCTCAGTCTATTACTGCCTGTGAGTGCATGTCTCTGTCTATTACTGCTGTGTGTGCATGTCTCAGTCTATTACTGTCTGTGAGTGCATGTCTCAGTCTATTACTGTCTGTGAGTGCATATCTCTGTCTGTTACTGCCTGTGTAGCTATAAGAAAATTATAAATATAATGGCAATTAGTAAAAGATATAAGGATATTTTTAGATAATATCAATATATTTGGAAAAAACATTGAAATAGAAAAAGCACATATTTAAAGGGATAGGATTCAAGATTCAAGATACAGCAAAACATTTTAAGACAACTCTATTATTCTTGTTCTCTTGGTATGCATTGTTGAAAAGCATATGTGTACATATCCTTAGCAGCAGCAATGCACTACTAGGAGCTAACTGGTGGTTGGCCACAAAACACATTTGCCTCTTGTCATTTGCTCACCAGATGTGTTCAGCTAGGTCCCAGTAGTGCACTGCTGCTTTGGAGCTGACCTCTAAATGACAGAGTGACGTGCAAGGTCTAGGAGGGGGACTTTGAAATCTGTGAAGGGGGCGCATTTTGGAATTTTGCCCTGGGAGCCAGATTCTCAAGAAACGGCCCTATGTATCATCATTTTTAACGTCTGGTAAATAAACACACATGATTGTACATGTCTTGGCCACTAACTGATTGGTGACATTGCTCACACATGAGTTAATAGAGCCAGGCAGTGATTTGCCATTCAGAAATTCTCCACTGGACCTGTCTCCAGACAAATATAAGGAGAGAAGGGAACTAAGGGGGATAAAAAAGAAAAGAAAACAAGAGCCGGAAGGAGGATACTAAACAGACACCACCTTTAAGACCGTGCCTTTTCTATACCTCATACTGGCTGAGGTTAAACCAAGTGAGTGTGCATTTGTCTATTGCTTTATAGAGCTACTTGTTACACACTATCATCACTAGGAGTGCCTTCCAGTGCGCTTGTCCACTCTCACATTTTTTCAGAAACTCTTGGGGAGGAACTTCATTTTGAAGGGGAGCTCTCCGGACCGAATGTAGCGGCGATATTTGGGGCACATTGGAACTGTCTCCGTGGACTGTAATAGACTTACATTACCGTGGATTACCCCCCCCCCCCATTACTGCAGGATCTGTTTTCTAATAATAGTGGTGCTGCCCACATTTATTTGTATATATATATATATATATATATATATATATATATACGCAATACACACACACATATATATATATATGCACCATCAGTATAGATTACTGCTATATATACTTAAGCATTGTATAACTGTTACTAGATTACTGCAGAATATTCCTAAACATTGACTCAATCCATTATATATATATACAGTATATATTGTATACCACACCGTTATGAACACACAGTGCTAAGATCACTAGCATGTATGTAGTGAGCTCCTGATTCACTGCTGCTGCTATAAGAAGACGCTTGAGAAGAATTACATCTTTAGACATTGGATCTACATTCCTGGTACCTGTCATGTGAGTCTTTACGTAAAATAAATCTGTTTCCTTGCTGTACAAACTGTGAAAAGGCTGCTAGTCCCATGACAGCTTAAAAAAACAATTGTTCTTCAGTGTGAATGTGTTATATTGCAGTGAGGTTATATGATCCCCCATTAAAAAATACCTTTCACCGCTACTGCTTTATAAATAAACTGATACACTCTAGTAGGAACAATTAGTCACTACGAAGATACAATTATACTGAAGCTGAAGTTCATCTGTAAATAAATAGAAAGGAGTATTGAAGATGAGAGATGGGTAGATAGATAGATAGATAGATAGATAGATGATAGAAAGATATAAATATAGATAGAAAGAAAGAAAGAAAGAAAGAAAGAAAGAAAGAAAGAAAGAAAGAAAGAAAGAAAGAAAGAAAGAAGGAAGGATGGGTAGATAGATAGATATTCAATAGATAGCTAAATAGATAGATAGATAGATAGATAGATAATCGATAACTAGATAAATAGATAGATAGATAAATAGATAGATAGATAGATAATTGATTGATAGATAAATAGATAGATGATAGATAATAGAAAGATAGATAGATGATGAAGACCGACTTATTTGACCAAGGGAATTTTTTTTTTAACTTCTCTTTCTTTAGATCCATATCACATGGTTTTTCACTCTTATTTTTAAATTTACTTTGTGCCAAGATGCCGTTAAAATTTTTTTTTTTTTCGAAAAATAATATCTGTTTTTTTATTTAATTTTCTTCTTAATTTAGGGTCTTTAGATAAAAATATCATCTGTGAACCGCTTATAGAGTACAATGTTTGCACCCCCCCCCCTCTAATTATCCCCTTTACCATAGTATAGGGACCTATCCCTCCCTCTCCCCTTACAAAATACATTGATGGACCTCCTACCTGCCTCCCTCCTCCCCTCCCATACCTACCACTGCACCACCGCACCCGATACAGACAGTGGTACTGTCTGTTTTCATGTCTGCATCAGTGATCTGGCTTCATATAGTAATGGAGAATGATCAGTGCACCCTTACTATATGAAGACATATGTCTTCTGCCCCGGCTGCAGTCTTCACTGTCTAAGCTGACAGCAGGGGACCGCAGCATGTGCCAAAATGCTGGGCAAAGTACTGTGTGACGTAGTACTTACATCAAATTTGCACAAGGGGTTAAACTCACTATAAGTCCTGCTGCAATATTCTGGTACAAAGTGTGGATTGAGGCTAGCTGGGGAACTATTGTGAATTTTAATATATACTGTATATATATATATATATATATATATATATACATACAAACAAACCCTTTGCACCAAGGGAATAATAATATGTGTTATGGGAACAAAAATGGTGTCAAATCAATAGTCAATCACCATTGGGTTTACACACGAAAGGCCATAGAAGGATGTATAGGATGTTGAGGAAAATGAGCAGGGGCAAACCCGGGGAGGGTAAGGTCAGTGGTTTGGCCCAGGCAGCTCAATGGGCACACCACAGGCTGTGAATAGAAAGGCTGCAGTGCATGGGGACACATACTCATGTCAGGTACATAGCTTACACGCCCACCTGAAATCAAAGATGGTGAAGCGTATCCAGGACGGCAAGTACGTCAACATGTTTGAATTATCCATGGAAGCGTTTAAATTCAAAGAGATGGCGAAGGATGGGACAGCCCTAAAAAATTCAAACGGCCTGACACATTTGATGATTGACATCAGTGTTTCCGGGTATATGCTACATGCTACCTGGAGAGGTTCCCAGATCAGGGTATAGATTTGTTTAAGTATGTGGACACGATAGATGCCATACATAAAAAAAATTCTGATGGAGCCTGGAGAGAGTATGATTTGATTTACCGGAAAAAGAAGGTAGGTAACCCATTGCTGAACTTTGGGACCATGGATCTCCACCTCTGGTCGTATCTCGACTCGGAACAGGGGGCACAAGCGGCCCCCGGAGTCGTCCCTCAGGGGCCTAGGCAGCCCCTGTGCTTTCGACGGCAATAAGGGGGAGTGTGCCGGCATTTCCAGGATAAGTCCTGCAAAAGGGGCATGTCCTGCACATTTAAGCACGTCTGCAAGTTCTGCAGTAGTCAACATCCAGGGGCTGATTGCTCCAAGAAGCGGGACTCCCAAACTGAGCGGTTTGGGGCAAACAGAAGTGCTGCGGGAAAGGGCGGATTCGCCGTTTAGAGTTCCTATCATCTGTAAGTGGTTGAGCAGGTACCCAAATAGGGCGGCTGCTAGATTGCTGGACGCCAGTCTGTTCCATGGCTTTACTATTCCGGTAGTGGGCCAGGTGCTGGGATCTAAGGTTAAGAGGAACTTGAAGTCGGCCTCTCAGTTCCCAGAGGCGGTCAGGGAAAAGCTGGGTAAGGAAGTAGCTCAAGGCAGGGTCTCAGGCCCTTTTGTGGACTTGCCAATTCCAGATTTGGTAATTTCTCCACTGGGAGTGGTCCCCAAAAAGGAGGCAGGTAAGTTTCGGCTTATACAACATCTATCCTACCCAAAGGGGCGGTCGGTGAACGACGCCATCCCGGCGGTTTTGAGATCAGTCCACTACCAGTCAGTTGACGACGCACTGGCTATTGTGAGGGGAAGGGGGCCCTGAACCTTGATGGCGAAATTGGACATAGAGTCCGCATTCTGGCTTCTTCCAATCCACCCATCTTCCTTCAGACTGAAGGAGTGCTGGTTCAACAGGGGTTACTACGTGGACCGGTGCCTGCCCATGGGCTGTTCCATATCCTGTGCCTATTTTGAGGCGTTTAGTACTTTCCTGCACTGGGCGGTTGCATCAGCCGTGGGAAGTGACAAGATTGCACACTATTTGGATGATTTCCTACTAGTGGGATCTGTCAATTCATCGGAATGTGCCTCCTTGATGAACGTCATGAGGTTCATGATGGCTAGGTTCAGGGTTCCTCTCACGGAGGACAAAGCGGAGGGACCTTGCTCGTGCTTGACTTTCCTGGGCATAGAAATAGACTCTGTGGTGATAGAATGTAGATTGCCCAGACAGAAAGTGGGTAGAATGTTGCTGTCGGTTCAGTCTATGGCTACAGTGCAATCGTGTTCTTTGAGGGAGCTAAAGTCGCTCCTGGGTCTCCTAAACTTTGCAGGGAGAGTTATCCCGTGGGGTAGGATTTTCAGCAAACGGTTGGGGCGGAGATTGGAGGGCGGCAAGACAACATTGTCGTGCATCCGAATCACAAGGGATCTCGTGGCAGATTTGAGGGTCTGGGAGAGTTTCCTACGGGATTTTAATGGCGTTTTCATGTGGAGGGGCGACTGTGTCCAATCAGTCTTTGTATCTTTTCACGGATGCGGCAGGGGCGTCCGGATACAGTGCATACTTTGAAGGGGCTTGGAGTGCAGAACCCTGGCCATCTGAGTGGGTGGGCCTAGGGCTTACGCGCAACCTTTGCTTTTTGGAACTGTTTCCCATTATAGTGGTAGTTGAGCTGTGGGGTCACCTTTTCAGCAACCGGGCTGTGATTTTCTGTATGGATAATCTCAGTGTGGTTTTTGCCATTAACAGACTTTCAACTTCGTTGCCTGTGGTGGTGCATTACCTACGGCACTTGGTGTTGAGATGTCTGCAGCTGAACATTGACTTCGGACCTCGCCATTTACCTGGGGTGCAGAACATAGTGGCGGACGCATTGTCTCGCTTCCAGTGGGAGGCTTTTAGGGTGGCGGTGCTGACTGCGGCTCTTTATGGTCTCTCTTGCCCTTCCTTTCTGTGGCAGATGGCGAAGGATTGCAGCGGCTGATACCCCTACTGCTGGTTTCCTTGGCACCAAACACCTGGTCGGCCTATGTGAGATATTGGAGTGAGTGGGTAAGTTTCTGCGACCTCCATGAGTTTTCTTCTTGTGAAGGCAAACAGGGATTCCTTCTACAGTGGCTGGCTGACCTGAGAGGTAAGCAAGTGAAAAGGGGGGCAGTGGTCTCCAGATTTTCAGCGGTAGCCTTCTTTTGTAGGTTGTATGCATTTCAGGATGTGTCGCGCTCCTTCCTTGTGAAACAGTTAATTCAGGTCCCTGAAGCGTGATGCTAGGGAACCCATTACAGCGGACCGGCTGGTTAAATTGCTGGCGGTACTGCCGAGATCTGTTCCAACTCATTTAGAGTGGGGGCGGCAACGATGGTGGCAGAGCTGGGTTGGTCCTCGCATTGTATTCTCTCCTTGGGGCGTTGGAGATTTCAGTGGTACAAATCCTATGTCAGGTCTCTGTACGCATAGGATAGTATATGCATAGGATAGGATAGTATAGGTTGATAAAGAGGGGGCATCAAGAGACTTGGTCTTGCATGAGTAAACAAAAGGGGGGTTGCCATAGTAAATTGTGGTCGGGTCCAATAAGTTTACAAACTAACTCTTGTTTCTTTGTTTCTAGGCATACATCCATGACCTGTACGGGTGTGGATCGTCGGCCATTCATACTTGCACTGGGCTGCAATTTGATCTGCGGCCATGCCAGGAGGATAACAGCTGGGATTTCCATTGTCCAGGGCTGTGTTGCGTTGGTTAGGGCGCAGGGGTTTGTCCTGGGCAGATCTGCCTGCATTGTTGCAAGACACAGCAAGAAGAAGGGAAAAACCCCATATTTTAATCTTACATGCTGGCGGCAATGATGTGGGGGCCATCCCTACTCCAGATTTAACCCGGGCAATGCAGGCAGATCTGCGGCAGTTTCAACTCTGGTTTCCAGGTGTGTGAATCGGGTGGTCGAATGTGATCCCTAGATTGAGGTGGAAGCACATGGTGTGCCATAAAGCGGCTTTCCAGGTCAGGAAAAAGATAAATAGGGACCTGAGGAAGCAGGTTGGGGACATCGAGGGTTTTGTTATTGAGCATGGGAACATCATAGCAGCCCAAAAGGGTTTATATAGGCAGGATGGGGTTCATTTAGAACCGGCAGGAGTAGATCTGTTCCTTCAGAACATCAGGCAGGTGATATTCCTAAGGGTGTAGTATTGGCGACAAGAGTCTGGACCATTTAATTTGCAGGTCTGTCTCTTGTGGCGGGTGGTCAGGATCACGGCTGCAGGCTGGAAGGAGGTTTGAATGATGGCCATTGCAGTCAGGGTTATGCCACAGGCTTGGTAGCTCGGGCGTGCTCTGGCTGGTTATTGATGGGCCGAGAACCCCCTACATTTCAAAGCTGCATTGAGTATCTCTGCAGCAGTGTCCCATGGCCATTTTTCTAGAAGGGGTTATATAGTAAGTTATATAGGCCCCGATTGCTGCCACCCGTGTTTTATTACCTGTCATTGTCAGTTCCCATTGCTGGTATTAATAAGTACGACCCACAGGTCTTTCACCCACTTAATGTGTCGAGTTTTATTTGACAAAGTTATTAAAGTTCAACTGTTAAGTTAAGTGTTAAGTTATTACTTAGTTATGTTACAAGCAGACACTCAGGAGATGTAGGACATTTAATCCCTCAAGAAAGTGCAAGGCGACTAGCCTGGAGCATAGCTAAGGGTTAAGGCCTGGTTGAGTGAGTGCTGCTGCTGTGTGTATGTTGTTACAATGTTGCATTGTGTTGGGAGGGGTTTACCAACCTTATATATGGGATGTGCAAGGAGTCCACTTCCTCTTCCAATCTGGTGGATCCCTGGAAGCTCTTTCCCCACCCTCCCATCCCTGTATAAGGTTCCCTGCTTATTTGAATCACAACTGCAGAGTTTAAATAAATTATATATGTTCCACAACTGGAGTACAGGCTATTATATCAGCATAGACTGAATTGCAGAAATACTTTATATGGTTATATATTGTTGTTATACCATATAAGTAATATGTGACTGAAAATAAGTAGTAGTATTAATAACAACTTTTGACATTTGCATAGTTCAAGCCCATATAGGAGAGATAAAGTTCATTGTAATAACCACTGAAATGTGAGAGACAAGTTGTATACAAACTGCAGGTGCTGACAGGGGCGTGTCCTGCTGCGAGACACAGCACACTGAATAGTGTTTGCAGCGTGGATAACTGAACACAGACCAGATAGTGTATTGAGAGCCGTGAGACACGCTGAGTTGCGAGGAGCTGTCTGACACGCTGAGATATGTGAAGCTGTGTGACGTCACAGAAAGTCTGTTACTGTCCTGTATGGAAATGAATCAAAGAATGGTTATAACATAATTATGATACATACGTTGCAAATGTTAGAAGTATTTCAGAGACAGTCAGTTTAGTAATGTTCAAGAGAAAACATGACATTTGAAATTAGCCATTAGATTAGGCTTCCAAAAGAAAGTAGAAGTGATACAAATACCGTAGCGATAGTAAGTAGAATCCTCTTGTTGGTAACAAAGTATAAATTCCTGTAGAGATGTTAAGTTGAGATAGAATATTACTTCTTGGAGAAGTTTGCTGATAAGTAGTTGTTATCAGTCCTTAATGAAACCAAACTGCAGCTGGTATTTGTATTCCAAAAGTTGAAGTAGTAAAAGTAAATCTTCTCTTAGTATGAATTTAGCTTGTAAGAAACAGAGCACTGATTTTAGCCAACAATACTCAACAACTAAGCACTTGTTTGGGGCGTGGTGATGCCTTAAGTACAGGTGAGGAAGGTGAGTTAAAGCAAAAGGTAAAAGCAGGACTAGAATCCTTACACCACTGTTATGCATTTGTTATAATTTGCAATTGTTAGATTTGTTATAAAAGGCAGCAATCGTTCTATGTTAGTGTCTATATATGAGACTAGGGGGGTAGTTATCAAGCCGTCAACTTTTCTGCCTTCGCCGGCCCAATACGCCCGCCTAAGCTCGCCTCACATCGCCGCCGCGGACCTGAAAAAATACACCTAAGTTATCAAAAAAAGCTGTCAAAAAGCCGTGGGGCGATGAGCAGCGGACTGTGAGAGTTATCACTCATCCGATCTTGCTGCTCTTCGGCTGTTTGACAGCTTTCTTGCTAGCCTGTCACTAAGCACCCACACTAAACTGCACTGTTCTACCCCCTATACCGGCGCCCCCGGAGCCCCCCGCAACTAAATAAAGTTACTAACCCCTAAACTGCCACTCCTAGACCCCGCCGCAACTATTAAAAATTTATTAACCCCTAAACCGCCGCTCCTAGACCCTGCCGCAACTATTAAAAATGTATTAACCCCTAAACCGCCACTCCTATAACCCGCCGCAAGTCTTATAAATGTATTAACCCCTAAACCGCCGCTCCCGGACACCGCTGCCACCTACATTATACCTAGTAACCCCTATCCTGCCCCCCCTATACTGCCGCCCTCTGTAATAAAGTTATTAACCCCTATCCTGCTGATCCCGCACCTCGCCGCAAATAAAAAAATTGTTTAACCCCTAAACCGCCGCTCCCTGAACCCGCCGCAACCTATATTAAATTTATTAACCATATCCTGCCCCCCTACACCGTCGGCACCTATAATACATTTATTAACCCCTATCCTGCCCCCCACTACACCGCCGCCACTGTAATAAAATTATTAACCCCTAAACCTAAGTCTAACACTAACCCTAACACCCCCCTAACTTAAATATTAATTAAATACATCTAAATCATATTTATATTATTAACTAAGTTAATCCTATTTAAAACTAAATACTTACCTATAAAATAAACCCTAATATAGCTACAATATAAATAATAATTATATTGTAGCTATCTTAGGATTTATTTTTATTTTACAGGTACCTTTCAATTTATTTTAACTAGGTACAATAGCTATTAAATAGTTATTAACTATTTAATAGCTTACCTAGCTAAAATAAAGAGAAATTAACCTGTAAAATAAAAACTAACCTAAGTTACAATTACACCTAACACTACACTATACTTTAATAAATTATTCCTATTTAAAACTAAATACTTACCTGTAAAATAAACCCTAATATAGCTACAATATAATTAATAATTACATTGTAGCTATCTTAGGATTTATATTTATTTTACAGGTAACTTTGTATTTATTTTAGCTAGTTAGAATAGTTATTAAATAGTTATTAACTATTTAATAACTACCTAGCTAAAAGAAATACAAAATTACCTGTAAAATAAATCCTAACCTATGTTACAATTAAACCTAACACTACACTATCATTAAATTAATTAATTAAACTACCTACAAATAACTACAATTTAATACAATTACATAAACTAACTAAAGTACAAAAAATAAAAAAAGCTAAGTTACAAAAAATAAAAAATAAAAGTTACAAACATTTAAAAACATATTACAACAATTTTAAGCTACTTACACCTAATCTAAGCCCCCTAATAAAATAACAAACCCCCCCAAAATAAAAAAATGCCCTACCCAATTCTACATTAAAAAGTAAACAGCTCTTTTGCCTTACCAGCCCTTAAAAGGGCCTTTTGTGGGGGCATGCCCCAAAGTTCAGCTCTTTAGCCTGTAAAAGAAAAATACAACCCCCCCCCCAACATTAAAACCCACCACCCACATACCCCTAATCTAACCCAAACCCCCCTTAAAATAACCTAACACTAATCCCCTGAAGATCATCCTACCTTTAGTTGTCTTTACTCAGCCGAGCCACCGATGGAACTGAAGAGGACATCCGGACCGGAAGAAGTTATCCTCCAAGGGGCACTGAAGAAATCTTCCATCCGATGAAGTGATCCTCCAAGCAGCGCTGAAGAAATCTTCCATCCGGGCGAGGTCATCTTCCAAGAGGCGCTGAAGAAGTCTTCTATCCGGGCGAGGTCATCGTCGAAGCCGGGTCTTGAATCTTCATCCCGCCGACGCGGAACATCCTCCTTTCCCGACGAACTACCGACGAATGAAGGCTCCTTTAAGGGACGTCATCCAAGATGGCATCCCTTCAATTCCAATTGGCTGATAGGATTCTATCAGCCAATTGGAACTAAGGTAGGAAAAATCTGATTGGCTGATGGAATCAGTAGTAAGGTTAGGGAACCAAAAGGGGATTTATGACATTGAAGTCAAGTGTAGAATTATACACTGAATAAGTCAAATAGAAAATGGAGTTAAATTACACTTTATTTAACAAATATGCTTGAAAACAGACGTTACTCATAGGGGGTAATATATAAGGGAAATAAATCCAGGGTTATGCAACCTCTGAACCAAAATTCATTCAGTTCCAATTCCCAATATGCCCCTATAGGTAATTAGACAAGTTAAAAAATAAGGTAATATAGAAAGCTAGTGAAGAATGGGATTATCACTTCCATAATTCAAAAATTCATTGCCTATATTCTATAAACCCAAGTATTAAAATTAAGGCTAGTGGACAGGTTTAGCGTGTCTAGTCAGACAATAGCATTAGAAAGAGAAGTTAGCAAAAAGATAATCTCATATGCACAAGAGGTTTCAATCATACAGGCATAAGCAAATATGCACTATCTATGCGCTCAAAGGCGTCCTCCTCTCTGCGTACTGCTCTGATTTAACAGAGTCAGCCGATTTCTAACTTTTCCCCTGTCAGATAGGTCTAATTCACATACATAATTATCAGTATTTGAAAGCTTAGCAACTATTCAGTGGAGATGTTATGCTGAGTGTTAACTAACAGCTAGTATTGCACTAGGTTAAATGCAAGTAATTACATTTAGTCATAAGTCATAGAATCAGAAGTTACTATGTAACCAAACATATAGCGTAGTAGCGTTTTATGTATAAAGTTAGACAAACTTGTTAACCTTACATTGAGTGCTAATTAATGGTAGTATAACAGCAGCAAAACCCCCCTGTATATAACCCGATATAGGCTAAGTAAGGCGGTATTAAATATAACAGACCGCTGAATTAGTATGTGAGCATTTGTGACCGGTCTGGTTAGACCACGCTAGCTACAACACTGTCCACGCCCACCGACGCGTTTCCGTCACTGAACGTGACTTCGTCAGGGCATAGGGCCAGCCCAGCATTAGATGCGGTGAAATATACTGATCTGTCGTCATGGCAACGTATGTAAATCAATTACACAGTAGACACGGAGGTGTAAGCTCCGCTATGGCCTCATTTGAATACATTAGATATATTAAGTATATTTTAAACCTTTAAAGTATTGATTAATACCAAGACTATTGGGACAAGAAGGGGGCTTAATAGTTGTAAATTAAAGCGCTCATATAACTAGTTATATTGTATATTAGATCCGTTGGTAAAAGACCCAAGATTCCCTCAGTAAATAAAGGTATAGGTGTATTGATAAATTACAGAACATATCTTGAACAGTAATTTCTTAAAAGGATTGCTAGTAATTACTGAATTAATTTAAATTTAAGCAATGAAATGATATACTTATAAGACTACTCGAAGGATCTTGAAAATGTCCCTAGTGATCTCCCTTCAGATCATTCAAAATTAATTATTTACTCATTGGAAAGGCAAATGCTTATTAGGGAGAAGAAACAATTTCTCCTCATTGTTATACATAGTGAAGTATTAGTTTATGCGAACTAATCGTAAATTATTT
The DNA here is from genome assembly GCF_027579735.1 of Bombina bombina. Classification (NCBI taxonomy): domain Eukaryota; kingdom Metazoa; phylum Chordata; class Amphibia; order Anura; family Bombinatoridae; genus Bombina; species Bombina bombina. The sequence continues at coordinate 1,134,061,487 of NC_069503.1, forward strand.
CAAAAATTATTTCAAAAGGTTTCAACTCATTTATATGCCATTTCAAAGATATTATTTTACAGTGGTGTATACATATTTAGTTTCAATGGTCAGAAGGGAACGGTTTTTAAATAATAGTCATGTAATGCAAAATGTATATCATGATCCATAGACTATAAGAAACATTTATATGATATTGCTTCATTCAGTCCCTTAGGTGAGGTGGATTGTAATTCATGAATCCATCTACATTCTTTTTGCAATAACATTTTATTAATATCGCCCCTCCTCCCTTTCAATTTTACTTGTTCAATTGCACAGAAATAGATTTCATATTTATGTCCCTGATGTTCATTATTCATGTGTTGTGCTACAGGAACATTGCTATTCCATTTAATATCGCCTATATGTTCTAGCACTCTGGTTCTTAGCTCTCTCGAGGTCTCACCCACATAGATTTTTGGGCATTTGCACATAGCGATATATATAACTTGCTTAGATCTACAGTTTAGAAAATCTTTAATTTCATACTGTTTTTCTGTGTTAGGGTGTATGAAGGTTTTAGTAGGGGCCATGTTCTTACAGGCTTGACATCTTCCACACTTATGGAAGCCTTTGGTTTCTCGCAACCAGGTTCTAGGTAAGTCTTTAGAGTAATGACTCTCCATAAGTATATCTTTAAGGTTTTTTGATCTTCTATAGGTAATGTTAGGTTTTTCAGAAATTACTTCCTTTAGGTCTTCGTCTTCTTGAATAACATGCCAATGTCTTTGGATGATATTCTTTATACAGACATTTTTTGTCATCATATGTACCAATAATTCTTATGGGCTGCTGTTCGTTTGTTTCTTGTGCATTAGTTTGCTTACTGGTTTGCAATAGTGTATTTCTATCCAGTAATTTAGCTCTTTGATATGCCTTTTTAAGGCATCTACCTGGGTACCCTCTTTCTTTAAACCTTCTTTGTAATTCCCTCGCTTCTGTTTCAAAATCAAGTTCTGTGCTGCAGTTTCGTCTGGCTCTTAAGTACTGACCAAACGGAATGCCCATTTTCAATTTCTTAGGGTGATAACTCTCCCATTTGAGGAGACTGTTGGTAGCTGTCTCTTTTCTATACAGTTTTGTATTTAGTGTGCCATCTGTCTCTTTTCTGATCTCTAGATCTAAGAAAGAAATTTTGTTTGAATCTATAGTTGAAGTATACCTCATACCATCTTTGTTGTTATTCAGCCACAACATGAATTTTTCAAAGTCATTTTTAGTGCCCGTCCATAGAATTAAGACGTCATCTATATATCTAATATATAGATCCATATACTGCATATATGGGTTAACGTCTTCATTGAGAATACTCTTGTTCTCAATCCACCCCAGGAACATATTGGCATATTGGAAAGGAGGATGTTCCGCGTCGGCGGGATGAAGATTCAAGACCCGGCTTCGACGATGACCTCGCCCGGATAGAAGACTTCTTCAGCGCCTCTTGGAAGATGACCTCGCCCGGATGGAAGATTTCTTCAGCGCCGCTTGGAGGATCACTTCATCGGATGGAAGATTTCTTCAGCGCCCCTTGGAGGATAACTTTTGCCGGTCCGGATGTCCTCTTCAGTTCCATCGGTGGCTCGGCTGAGTGAAGACAACTAAAGGTAGGATGATCTTCAGGGGATTAGTGTTAGGTTATTTTAAGGGGGGTTTGGGTTAGATTAGGGGTATGTGGGTGGTGGGTTTTAATGTTGGGGGGGTTGTATTTTTCATTTAAAGGCAAAAGAGCTGAACTTTGGGGCATGCCCCCACAAAAGGCCCTTTTAAGGGCTGGTAAGGCAAAAGAGCTGTTTACTTTTTAATGTAGAATAGGGTAGGGCATTTTTTTATTTTGGGGGGGGGTTTGTTATTTTATTAGGGGGCTTAGATTAGGTGTAAGTAGCTTAAAATTGTTGTAATATGTTTTCAAATGTTTGTAACTTTTATTTTTTATTTTTTGTAACTTAGCTTTTTTTTATTTTTTGTACTTTAGTTAGTTTATGTAATTGTATTTAATTGTAGTTATTTGTAGGTAGTTTAATTAATTAATTTAATGATAGTGTAGTGTTAGGTTTAATTGTAACTTAGGTTAGGATTTATTTTACAGGTAATTTTGTATTTCTTTTAGCTAGGTAGTTATTAAATAGTTAATAACTATTTAATAACTATTCTAACTAGCTAAAATAAATACAAAGTTACCTGTAAAATAAATATAAATCCTAAGATAGCTACAATGTAATTATTAATTATATTGTAGCTATATTAGGGTTTATTTTACAGGTAAGTATTTAGTTTTAAATAGGAATAATTTATTAAAGTATAGTGTAGTGTTAGGTGTAATTGTAACTTAGGTTAGTTTTTATTTTACAGGTTAATTTCTCTTTATTTTAGCTAGGTAAGCTATTAAATAGTTAATAACTATTTAATAGCTATTGTACCTAGTTAAAATAAATTGAAAGGTACCTGTAAAATAAAAATAAATCCTAAGATAGCTACAATATAATTATTATTTATATTGTAGCTATATTAGGGTTTATTTTATAGGTAAGTATTTAGTTTTAAATAGGATTAACTTAGTTAATAATATAAATATGATTTAGATGTATTTAATTAATATTTAAGTTAGGGGGGTGTTAGGGTTAGTGTTAGACTTAGGTTTAGGGGTTAATAATTTTATTACAGTGGCGGCGGTGTAGTGGGGGGCAGGATAGGGGTTAATAAATTTATTATAGGTGCCGACGGTGTAGGGGGGGCAGGGTAGGGGTTAATAAATTTAAGATAGGTTGCGGCGGGTTCAGGGAGCGGCGGTTTAGGGGTTAAACTATTTATTTATTTGCGGCGAGGTGCGGGATCAGCAGGATAGGGGTTAATAACTTTATTACAGAGGGCGGCGGTATAGGGGGGCAGGATAGGGGTTAATAGGTATAATGTAGGTGGCGGTGGGCTCCGGGAGCGGCGGTTTAGGGGTTAAGACATTTATTATAGTTGCGGTGGGCTCCGGGAGCGGTGGTTTAGGGGGTAATAACTTTATTTAGTTGCGGTGGTGTAGGGGGGGCAGATTAGGGGTGTTTAGACTCGGGGTACATGTTAGGGTGTTAGGTGTAGACAGCTCCCATAGGAATCAATGGGATATCTGGCAGCAGCGAACTTTTACTTTCGCTATGGTAAGACTCCCATTGATTCCTATGGGATCCGCCGCCTCCAGGCTGGCGGATTGAAAACCAGGTACGCTGGGCCGTAAAAGTGCCGAGCGTACCTGCTAGTTTTTTGATAATTAGCAAAAGTAGTGAGATTGTGCCGCACTTGTGTGCGGAACATCTGGAGGGACGTAAGAATCGATCTGTGTCGGACGGAGTCCGGCGGATTGAAGCTTACGTCACAAAATTCTACTTTTGCCGGTCTGAAGCCTTTGATAACCAAGGCGAATCAGCCTCGCCACAAATACGCTGTGGAATTCCAGCGTATTTGAGGTTGACGGCTTGATAACTAGGCCCCTAGGTGTCTGAGGCTGGAAGAGGGTTACTCGAACTATTTCCTTAAGTCCAAGGATGGTAGCTTTGAGCTCCTCAGTTATTGACATGCTGTTCGTCAAGTCAAGGCTGGACCTACTGGTTTGGAGTTTCTAACGTTGGCACCCTACTCTGGCGGGTGGTCAGGATCACGGCTGCAGGCTGGAGGGAGGTTTGAATGACGGCCATTTCAGTCAGGGTGACGCCACAGGCTCGGTAGCTTAGGCGTGCTCTGGCTGGTTATTGACGGGCTGAGAACCCACTACATTTCAAAGCTGCATTGAGTATCTTCACCTTGTGGTCTGCAGCAGTGTCCCTTGACCATTTTTCTAGAAGGGGTTATATAGTTAGTTATGTAGGCCTCGATTGCCGCCACCCGTGTTGTTGCCACCTGTTGTTGCCAGTTCCCATTGCTGGTATTAATAAATACGACCCACAGGTCTTTCACCCACTTAATGTGTTGAGTTTTATTTGACAAAGTTATTAAAGTTCAACTGTTAAGTGTTAAGTTATTACTTGGTTATGTTACAAGCAGAAACTCATGAGATGTAGGACATTTAATCCCTTATGACATACAAACTGACATACATACTGACATAGAAACTGACATACATACTGACATACATTCTGACATACTAACTGACATACATATACTGATATACAAACTGACATACATACTGACATACATACTGACATACAAACTGACATACATACTAACTGACATACATACTGACATACAAACTGACATACTAACTGACATACAAACTGAAATACAAACTGAAATACATACATACATACTGACATACAAACTGACATACATACTGACATACAAACTGACATAAATTTATTATAGGTGCCGACGGTGTAGGGGGGGCAGGGTAGGGGTTAATAAATTTAAGATAGGTTGCGGCGGGTTCAGGGAGCGGCGGTTTAGGGGTTAAACTATTTATTTATTTGCGGCGAGGTGCGGGATCAGCAGGATAGGGGTTAATAACTTTATTACAGAGGGCGGCGGTATAGGGGGGCAGGATAGGGGTTAATAGGTATAATGTAGGTGGCGGTGGGCTCCGGGAGCGGCGGTTTAGGGGTTAAGACATTTATTATAGTTGCGGTGGGCTCCGGGAGCGGTGGTTTAGGGGGTAATAACTTTATTTAGTTGCGGTGGTGTAGGGGGGGCAGATTAGGGGTGTTTAGACTCGGGGTACATGTTAGGGTGTTAGGTGTAGACAGCTCCCATAGGAATCAATGGGATATCTGGCAGCAGCGAACTTTTACTTTCGCTATGGTAAGACTCCCATTGATTCCTATGGGATCCGCCGCCTCCAGGCTGGCGGATTGAAAACCAGGTACGCTGGGCCGTAAAAGTGCCGAGCGTACCTGCTAGTTTTTTGATAATTAGCAAAAGTAGTGAGATTGTGCCGCACTTGTGTGCGGAACATCTGGAGGGACGTAAGAATCGATCTGTGTCGGACGGAGTCCGGCGGATTGAAGCTTACGTCACAAAATTCTACTTTTGCCGGTCTGAAGCCTTTGATAACCAAGGCGAATCAGCCTCGCCACAAATACGCTGTGGAATTCCAGCGTATTTGAGGTTGACGGCTTGATAACTAGGCCCCTAGGTGTCTGAGGCTGGAAGAGGGTTACTCGAACTATTTCCTTAAGTCCAAGGATGGTAGCTTTGAGCTCCTCAGTTATTGACATGCTGTTCGTCAAGTCAAGGCTGGACCTACTGGTTTGGAGTTTCTAACGTTGGCACCCTACTCTGGCGGGTGGTCAGGATCACGGCTGTAGGCTGGAGGGAGGTTTGAATGACGGCCATTTCAGTCAGGGTGACGCCACAGGCTCGGTAGCTTAGGCGTGCTCTGGCTGGTTATTGACGGGCTGAGAACCCACTACATTTCAAAGCTGCATTGAGTATCTTCACCTTGTGGTCTGCAGCAGTGTCCCTTGACCATTTTTCTAGAAGGGGTTATATAGTTAGTTATGTAGGCCTCGATTGCCGCCACCCGTGTTGTTGCCACCTGTTGTTGCCAGTTCCCATTGCTGGTATTAATAAATACGACCCACAGGTCTTTCACCCACTTAATGTGTTGAGTTTTATTTGACAAAGTTATTAAAGTTCAACTGTTAAGTGTTAAGTTATTACTTGGTTATGTTACAAGCAGAAACTCATGAGATGTAGGACATTTAATCCCTTATGACATACAAACTGACATACATACTGACATAGAAACTGACATACATACTGACATACATTCTGACATACTAACTGACATACATATACTGATATACAAACTGACATACATACTGACATACATACTGACATACAAACTGACATACATACTAACTGACATACATACTGACATACAAACTGACATACTAACTGACATACAAACTGAAATACAAACTGAAATACATACATACATACTGACATACAAACTGACATACATACTGACATACAAACTGACATAAATACTGACATACAAACTGTCATATGAACTGACATACATACTGACATAAAAACTGACATACATACTAACTGACATACATACTGACATAAAAACTGACATACTAACTGACATGCATACTGACATACAAACTGACATACATACATACATACAGACATACAGACATACACACTGACATACATAGTGACATACAAACTGACATACATACTGACATACAAACTGTCATATGAACTGACATACATACTGGCCTAAATACATACTGACATATAAACTGACATACATACTGACATACATTCTGACATACTAACTGACATACATACTGACATACAAACTGACATACACATTAAACAATCATCATCATCACCATCAATGCTGAACTAATTAGCCATCACTATGTCTCCTATTGATTAATTGTAGTATATAGAACAGCTTTTAGTAAATGGGGAGCACAGAGTTAATGCCAAAGTCTGAATTCACTGGCGATATGGGTGGATTTTGGTTCAGGCAGCTATTGAACATTATAGTATGTCTCTCCCCCACCCTCCCATAGCTTTTCTACAACTAGTAATTAAGTAGTGATGTTTTTAGTATAGGTGGTGAAACAATGGGCAAAACAGTTATTTTAAATGACAAAATAAAGGTAAAGTGTTATCTGTAAATAATCTATTCAATCTATTCCAATCCAGAAGGTCAATGGATAATATGGATAATTGGGAACCAATTAAAGGAGAGGAAAAAATCACAGTACACTGTCCCTTTAATTTTAAACAAAGCAGGTTTGATAAAAGAAATAAATTGGATTTGTTTTAAATTACGTGCTCTGTCTAAACTATGAACATTTAATTTAACATCATTGTCCTTTTAGATTTTTTTTAAATTACATATTTACTGACATACAAACTGACATAATAACTGACATACTAACAAACATAAAAACGTACATACTAACTGGCATACATACTGACATACAAACTGATATACATACTTAAATACTAACTGACAAAAAACTGACATAGAACTGACATTCATACTGACATAAAACTGACATACAAACTGACATACATCTGACATACATACTGACATACAAACTGACATACTAACTGACATACATACTGACATACAAACTGACATACTAACTGACATACAAACTGAAATACAAACTGACATACATACATACATACATACTGACATACAAACTGACATACATACTGACATACAAACTGACATAAATACTGACAAACTGACATAAATACTGACATACAAACTGTCATACGAACTGACATACATACTGACATACATACTGACATAAAAACTGACATGCATATTAACTGACATACATACTGACATAAAAACTGACATACTAACTGACATACATACTGACATACAAACTGACATATAGTGATGTCGCGAACAGTTCGCCGGAGAACAGTTCCCGGCGAACATAGCTTGTTCGCGTTCGCAGCGGCGGGCGAACATATGCGATGTTCGATCCGCCCCCTATTCTTCATCATTGCCTAAACTTTGACCCTGTATCTCACAGTCAGCAGGCACATTCCAGTCAATCAGCAGCAGACCCTCCCTCCCAGACCCTTACACCTCATGGACAGCAGCCATTTTAGATTCATTCGGAAGCTGCATTGCTAGTGAGAGGAGGGACAGTGTAGCTGCTGCTAATTTAATAGGGGAATCAATAGCTAGGCTAGTGTATTCAGTGTCCACTACAGTCCTGAAGGACTCATCTGATCTCTGCTGTAAGGACAGCACCCCAAAAAGCCCTTTTAAGGGCTAGAACATCAGTCTTTTATTTTTTTTCTTTGTAATCTAATTGCATTTGCCTGCCTGTCAGCGTATGTCAGGGTCACAGCATATACTGTGCCTACTTGCTCAGTGCCACCACTCATATCTGGTGTAACATTAGTGTAAATTTAAAAAAAAAAAACTTTTACATCAGTCTGCTAGTGTAATCTAATTTCGGTTGCCAGGCCAGCCTGCAACTGCCAGCCTGTGTGTCAGACTCACAGCATATACTGTGCCTACTTGCTCAGTGCCACCACTCATATCTGGTGTAACTTTAGTGTAAATAAAAAAAAAAAAAACTTTTACATCAGTCTGCTAGTGTAATCTAATTTCAGTTGCCAGGCCAGCCTGCCACTGCCAGCCTGTGTGTCAGGCTCACAGCATATACTGTGCCTACTTGCTCAGTGCCACCACCAATCATATCTGGTGTAACCGTAGTGCAAATTAAAAAAAAAAAACTTTTACATCAGTCTGCTAGTGTAATCTAATAGCGGTTGCCTGCCTGCCACTGCCAGCCTATGTGTCAGGCTCACAGCATATACTGTGCCTATTTGCTCAGTGCCACCATCAGTCATATCTGGTGTAACCGTAGTGTAAATTTAAAAAAAAAAACTTTTACATCAGTCTGCTAGTGTAATCTAATAGCAGTTGCCTGCCTCTGCCAGCCTTTGTGTCAGGCTCACAGCATATACTGTGCCTACTTGCTCAGTGCCACCACTCATATCTGGTGTAACATTAGTGTAAATTTTTAAAAAAAATTTTACATCAGTCTGCTAGTGTAATCTAATTTCAGTTGCCAGGCCAGCCTGCCACTACCAGCCTGTGTGTCAGGCTCACAGCATATACTGTGCCTACTTGCTCAGTGCCACCACCAGTCATATCTGGTGTAACCATAGTGTAAATTTAAAAAAAAAAAAACTTTTACATCAGTCTGCTAGTGTAATCTAATAGCAGTTGCCTGCAACTGCCAGCCTGTTTGTCAGGCTCACAGCATATACTGTGCCTACTTGCTCAGTGCCACCACTCATATCTGGTGTAACATTAGTGTAATTTTTTTTAAAGAAAAACTTTTACATCAGTCTGCTAGTGTAATCTAATTTCAGTTGCCACACCAGCCTGCCACTGCCAGCCTGTGTGTCAGGCTCACAGCATATACTGTGTCTACTTGCTCAGTGCCACCACCAGTCATATCTGGTGTAACCGTAGTGTAAATTTAAAAAAAAAAACTTTTACATCAGTCTGCTAGTGTAATCTAATAGCAGTTGCCTGCCCGCCACTGCCAGCCTGAGTGTCAGGCTCACAGTATATACTGTGCCTACTTGCTCAGTGCCACCACTCATATCTGGTGTAACATTAGTGTAAATTTAAAAAAAAAAAACCTTTACATCAGTCTGCTAGTGTAATCTAATTTCAGTTGCCAGACCAGCCTGCCACTGCCAGCCTGTGTGTCAGGCTCACAGCATATACTGTGCCTACTTGCTCAGTACCACCACTCATATCTGGTGTAACATTAGTGTAAATTTTAAAAAAAAACTTTTCCATCAGTCTGCTAGGGTAATCTAATTTCAGTTGCCAGGCCAGCCTGCCACTGCCAGCCTGTGTGTCAGGCTCACAGCATAAACTGTGCCTACTTGCTCAGTGCCACCACCAGTCATATCTGGTGTAACCATAGTGTAAATTTAAAAAAAAAAACTTTTACACCAGTCTGCTAGTGTAATCTAATAGCAGTTGCCTGCCTGCAACTGCCAGCCTGTGTGTTAGGCTCACAGCATATACTGTGCCTACTTGTTTGGTGCCACCACTCATATCTGGTGTAACATTAGTGTAAATTGTTTTAAAAAAATGTTTTACATCAGTCTGCTAGTGTAATCTAATTTCAGTTGCCAGGCCAGCCTGCCACTGCCAGCCTGTGTGTCAGGCTCACAGCATATACTGTGCCTACTAGCTCAGTGCCACCACCAGTCATATCTGGTGTAACCGCAGTGTAAATTAAAAAAAAAACTTTTACTTCAGTCTGCTAGTATAATCTAATAGCAGTTGCCTTCCTGCCACTGCCAGCCTGTGTGTCAGGCTCACAGCATATACTGTGCCTACTTGCTCAGTGCCACCACTCATATCTGGTGTAACATTAGTGTAATTTTTAAAAAAAAAAACTTTTACATCAGTCTGCTAGTGTAATCTAATTTCAGTTGCCAGGCCAGCCTGCCACTGCCAGCCTGTGTGTCAGGCTCACAGCATATACTGTGCCTACTTGCTCAGTGCCACCACCAGTCATATCTGGTATAACAGTAGTGTAAACTTTAAAAAAAACTTTTACATCAGTCTGCTAGTGTAATCTAATAGCAGTTGCCTGCCTGCCACTGCCAGCCTGTGTGTCAGGCTCACAGCATATACTGTGCCTACTTACTCAGTGCCAACAGTCATATCTGGTGTAACATTAGTGTAAAAAATTTTTAAAAAACTTTTACATCAGTCTGCTAGTGTAATCTAATTTCAGTTGCCAGGCCAGCCTGCCACTGGCAGCCTGTATGTCAGGCTCTCAGCATATACTGTGCCTTCTTTCTCAGTGCCACTACCAGTCATATCTGGTGTAACAGTAGTGTAAATTTTTAAAAAAAAAACTTTAACATCAGTCTGCTAGTGTAATCTAATTGCAGTTGCCAGGCCAGCCTGCCACTGCCAGCGTGTGTGTCAGGCTCACAGCGTATACTGCGCCCACTTGCCCAGTGCCACCACTCATATTATCTTGTTTAATAGTAGTGTAAGTGTACATTTAAAAATAAAAAAACTATTTTGACTGTGAAACTTCAGTCTGCTTTTTTGTGTCAGGCTCACAGCGTATACTGTGCCCACTTGTCTAGTGCCACCACTCATATTATCTTGTTTAATAGTAGTGTAAGTGTGCATTTTAAAAATAAAAAAAACTATTTTGACTGTGAAACATCAGTCTGTTTTTTTGTGTCAGGCTCACAGCGTATACTGTGCCCACTCACAGTAGCTTGCACGCATAGTAGCACTAATCGGAAAAAAATGACAGGCAGAGGCAGGCCAACCCGCAGGGGCCGTTGTGGTCATGGTGCTGTGATTCCCTTTGGCCATAGAATAATGCCCAGTTTTAGGCCACGTACCATGAACACGAAAAGTTCTGAAATAGTTGACTTTATAACACAGGACACCCAATCTTCTACAGCTTCCGCTCGTAACCTTGACACACCATCCTCCTCCTCTAGCTTAGCTTCGGGCACCTCTCAACTTACCACTCGCCCGCCTGCCACCACCACCGACACTAGCACCACAGCCTCCTCACTTGATCTGTCAGAGGAGTTATGTACACCTCAGTGTGAAGAAATGAGTGATGCGCAACCATCATTGACAGAGGATGTAGATAACTGTGATATGTCTCAGTCAGGCAGCATTACAGACATTGACGATGCACGGTGTGATGATGATGATGATGTTTTACCCGCCGTTGCTTCCGTTGTTGAGTTGTCAGATACAAGTGAAGGGGTTGATGATGACGATATGTCCGTGGATGTCACGTGGGCGCCCGGTAGAAGAGAAGAAGAACAGGGGGAAAGTTCAGATGGGGAGACAGAGAGGAGCAGGAGGAGGAGACGAGTTGGAAGCAGGGGGAGGTCATCGCAAGGAGCTAGTGGCACAGTCAGACAGCATGCATGAGCACTCGGGGTCAGCCAGACAGCACGCCAATCAACGCATGCTGTCATCGCAGAGCTCAGCAGTGTGGCATTTTTTTATGTGTCTGCCTCTGAAAATAGCAATGCCATTTGCAACCTGTGCCAAAAGAAACTGAGTCGTGGGAAGTCCAACACCCACCTAGGTACTACTGCTTTGCGAAGGCACATGATCTCACATCACAAACGCCTATGGGATGAACACATGAGGACAAGCAGCACACAAACTCAAAGCCGCCATCCTCCTCCTGGTCCAGCATCTTCAGCCACGTCAACCGCTGCTGTGCTCCTTGCCCCCTCTCAACCATTCGCCACTTCGTCTCTCTTCCGGAGCAGTTCCTGCTCATCTGCCCACAGTCAGGTGTCTGTCAAGGACATGTTTGAGGGTAAGAAGCCAATGTCACCAAGTCACCCCTTGCTCGGCGTCTGACAGCTGGCTTGTCTGAACTCTTAGCCTGCCAGCTTTTACCATACAAGCTGGTGGAGTCTGAGGCGTTCAAAAAATTTGTAGCTATTGGGACACCGCAGTGGAAGGTACTCAGCCGAAATTTCTTTGCACAAAAGGCAATCCCCAACCTGTACTCGATTGTGCAAAAGGAAGTAATGGCATATGGGGTCTTTCATGCTGTCGTGCCTGTTGAGGGACCCTCGTATAAAATGGCTGAAGGAAAACGACCTGTACTGGGTGTCCAAGCATCTTTTTCCATCTCCCGGGTTCCTAAAATCATCTCCGGGTTCCTAAAATCGATGCCATACCTGTACTCGATTGTGCAAAAGGAAGTAATGGCATATGGGGTCTTTCATGCTGTCGTGCCTGTTGAGGGACCCTCGTATAAAAAGGCTGAAGGAGAACGACCTGTACTGGGTGTCCAAGCATCTTTTTCCATCTCCCGTTCCTAAATTCTTCTCCGGGTTCCTAAAATCTATGCCATAGCTGTAGACTATTGTGCAAAAGGAAGTAATGGCATATGGGGTCTTTCATGCTGTCGTGCCTATTGAGGGACCCTCATATAAAATGGCTGAAGGAGAACAACCTGTACTGGGTGTCCAAGCATCTTTTTCCATCTCCCGGGTTCCTAAAATCATCTCCGGGTTCCTAAAATCGATGCCATACCTGTACTCGATTGTGCAAAAGGAAGTAATGGCATATGGGGTCTTTCATGCTGTCGAGCCTGTTGAGGGACCCTCGTATAAAATGGCTGAAGGAGAACGACCTGTACTGGGTGTCCAAGCATCTTTTTCCATCTCCCAGTTCCTAAAATCATCTCCGGGTTCCTAAAATCAATGCCATACCTGTAAAATTGTGCAAAAGGAAGTAATGGCATATGGGGTCTTTCATGCTGTCGTGCTTGTTGAGGGACCCTCGTATAAAATGGCTGAAGGAGAACGACCTGTACTGGGTGTCCAAGCATCTTTTTCCATCTCCCGGTTCCTAAAATCATCTCCGGGTTCCTAAAATCGATGCCATACCTGTACTCGATTGTGCAAAAGGAAGTAATGGCATATGGGGTCTTTCATGCTGTCGTGCCTGTTGAGGGACCCTCGTATAAAAAGGCTGAAGGAGAACGACCTGTACTGGGTGTCCAAGCATCTTTTTCCATCTCCCGGTTCCTAAAATCATCTCCGGGTTCCTAAAATCGATGCCATACCTGTACTCGATTGTGCAAAAGGAAGTAATGGCATATGGGGTCTTTCATGCTGTCGTGCCTGTTGAGGGACCCTCGTATAAAATGGCTGAAGGAGAACGACCTGTACTGGGTGTCTAAGCATCTTTTTCCATCTCCCGGTTCCTAAAATCATCTCCAGGTTCCTAAAATCGATGCCATACCTGTACTCGATTGTGCAAAAGGAAGTAATGGCATATGGGGTCTTTCATGCTGTCATGCCTGTTGAGAGACCCTCGTATAAAGAGGCTGAAGGAGAACAACCTGTACTGGGTGTCCAAGCATCTTTTTCCATCTCTCGGTTCCTAAAATCATCTCCGGGTTCCTAAAATCGATGCCATACCTGTACTCGATTGTGCAAAAGGAAGTAATGGCATATGGGGTCTTTCATTGCTGTCGTGCCTATTGAGGGACCCTCATATAAAATGGCTGAAGGAGAACGACCTGTACTGGGTGTCCAAGCATCTTTTTCCATCTCCCGGGTTCCTAAAATCATCTCCGGGTTCCTAAAATCGATGCCATACCTGTACTCGATTGTGCAAAAGGAAGTAATGGCATATGGGGGCTTTCATGCTGTCGTGCCTGTTGAGGGACCCTCGTATAAAAAGGCTGAAGGAGAACGACCTGTACTGGGTGTCCAAGCATCTTTTTCCATCTCCCAGTTCCTAAAATCATCTCCAGGTTGCTAAAATCGATGCCATACCTGTACTCGATTGTGCAAAAGGAAGTAATGGCATATGGGGTCTTTCATGCTGTCATGCCTGTTGAGAGACCCTCGTATGAAAAGGCTGAAGGAGAACAACCTGTACTGGGTGTCCAAGCATCTTTTTCCATCTCCCGGTTCCTAAAATCTTCTCCGGGTTCCTAAAATCTATGCCATAGCTGTAGACTATTGTGCAAAAGGAAGTAATGGCATATGGGGTCTTTCATGCTGTCGTGCCTATTGAGGGACCCTCATATAAAATGGCTGAAGGAGAACGACCTGTACTGGGTGTCCAAGCATCTTTTTCTATCTCCCGGGTTCCTAAAATCATCTCCGGGTTCCTAAAATCGATGCCATACCTGTACTCGATTGTGCAAAAGGAAATAATGGCATATGGGGTCTTTCATGCTGTCGTGCCTGTTGAGGGACCCTCGTATAAAAAGGCTGAAGGAGAACGACCTGTACTGGGTGTCCAAGCATCTTTTTCCATCTACCAGTTCCTAAAATCATCTCCGGGTTCCTAAAATCAATGCCATACCTGTACTCAATTGTGCAAAAGGAAGTAATGGCATATGGGGTCTTTCATGCTGTCGTGCTTGTTGAGGGACCCTCGTATAAAATGGCTGAAGGAGAACGACCTGTACTGGGTGTCCAAGCATCTTTTTCCATCTCCCGGTTCCTAAAATCATCTCCGGGTTCCTAAAATCGATGCCATACCTGTACTCGATTGTGCCAAAGGAAGTAATGGCATATGGGGTCTTTCATGCTCTCGTGCCTGTTGAGGGACCCTCGTATAAAATGGCTGAAGGAGAACGACCTGTACTGGGTGTCCAAGCATCTTTTTCCATCTCCCGGTTCCTAAAATCATCTCCCGGTTCCAAAAATCCATGCCATACCTGTACTCGATTGTGCAAAAGGAAGTAATGGCATATGGGGTCTTTCATGCTGTCGTGCCTGTTGAGGGACCCTCTTATAAAAAGGCTGAAGGAGAACGACCTGTACTGGGTGTCCAAGCATCTTTTTCCATCTCCCGGTTCCTAAAATAATCTCCGGGTTCCTAAAATCGATGCCATAACTGTACTCGATTGTGCAAAAGGAAGTAATGGCATATGGGGTCTTTCATGCTGTCGTGCCTGTTGAGGGACCCTCTTATAAAATGGGTGAAGGAGAACGACCTGTACTGGGTGTCTAAGCATCTTTTTCCATCTCCCGGTTCCTAAAATCATCTCCAGGTTCCTAAAATCGATGCCATACCTGTATTCGATTGTGCAAAAGGAAGTAATGGCATATGGGGTCTTTCATGCTGTCATGCCTGTTGAGAGACCCTCGTATAAAAAGGCTGAAGGAGAACAACCTGTACTGGGTGTCCAAGCATCTTTTTCCATCTCCCGGTTCCTAAAATCATCTCTGGGTTCCTTAAATCGATGCCATACCTGTACTCGATTGTGCAAAAGGAAGTAATGCATATGGGGTCTTTCATGCTGTTGTGCCTGTTGAGGGACCCTCGTATAAAATGGCTGAAGGAGAACGACCTGTACTGGGTGTCCAAGCATCTTTTTCCATCTCCCGGTTCCTAAAATCATCTCCGGGTTCCTAAAATCAATGCCATACCTGTACTCGATTATGCAAAAGGAAGTAATGGCATATGGGGTCTTTCGTGCTGTCGTGCCTGTTGAGGGACCCTCGTATAAAAAGGCTGAAGGAGAACGACCTGTACTGGGTGTCCAAGCATCTTTTTCCATCTCCCGGTTCCTAAAATCATCTCTGGGTTCCTAAAATCGATGCCATACCCGTACTCGATTGTGCAAAAGGAAGTAATGGCATATGGGGTCTTTCATGCTGTCGTGCCTGTTGAGGGACCCTCGTATAAAATGGCTGAAGGAGAACGACCTGTACTGGGTGTCCAAGCATCTTTTTCCATCTCCCGGTTCCTAAAATCATCTCCAGGTTCCTAAAATCGATGCCATACCTGTACTCAATTGTGCAAAAGAAAGTAATGGCATATGGGGTCTTTCATGCTGTCGTGCCTGTTGAGGGACCCTCATATAAAAAAGGTTGAAGGAGAACGATCTGTACTGGGTGTCCAAGCATCTTTTTCCATCTCCCGGTTCCTAAAATCATCTCTGGGTTCCTAAAATCGATGCCATACCTGTACTCGATTGTGCAAAAGAAAGTAATGGCATATGGGGTCTTTCATGCTGTCGTGCCTGTTGAGGGACCCTCGTATAAAATGGCTGAAGGAGAACGACCTGTACTGGGTGTCCAAGCATCTTTTTCCATCTCCCGGTTCCTAAAATCATCTCCGGGTTCCTAAAATCGATGCAATATACACGTCCCCTGATAGGGGACTTAACAGGGATTAAACTGATAAGAATAGTACTAGTTAACACACCACTCCTATCTGGTGGCACATTAGATTGCACGCGCAGTACCCCAAATTGGAAGTAGGAGGACCGACCAAGCATCTCATCTCTGTGTGAATCCTGTTCTTGTAGGACAGTTAATGGGTCAGTCATGTTGCACATCTCCTCAATGTGACAAATCTTCCTGGTTAGCTCGTCTTTCTCTTTTTCCCAACTGCTGGATCAGATCAGAGATTGTGAGTAAAACCTGCTCCTGCTGCCGGGTGATTTCACTCAGGACTCGCTTCTCTAGGTCTTCCAGCTGTTTCCTGATGTCCCTAATCAGGGCAGTCCATCTCTCTGTTACACCAGCTGCTTTCTCTTGCACCCCTCTCCTGTGCTTTTGCAGACTCTGGACTCTTTTCTCAGTCTCCTCTCTCTTTGTGGTCAGTTTCTGCATAACATTTCTCAGTTTCTTTTTCTTCTTCTCAGAAGCCTCATTCAGCAGCTCGACCTGGTGTCCCCTGTGCTCTCCGGCCAGGGAGCAGGACACACAGATACAGGCAGCATCCTCATTGCAGTAATATAATATGAGCATCTTGTGGGTGGAGCATTTTCTGTTACCCCAGGAAGCGATTGCACGCGCAGTGACATCAGTGAGGACAAGGAACGGGACATGGCTAGCTTGGTATCCAACCTTGTGCAAATGGGGAGTTTGCGGTTGTGCAAATGGACTGTTTGCGGTTGTTTGCGGTGCGTTAAACGGGGAGTTTGGTCTGTCACTGTGAAGCGGGCGTAACCCTTACACTACCTGAACGATACAAACCTGATGTTTTATAGCACGTTATTCCAAACAATTTAGGAATTTTAGGTGATTTATGCCCTTTATGGATTAAAAACAGACTCTGCATCAAATATGTAATTTTCCATGGGAGTTTTGCCATGGATCCCCTCCGGCATGCCACAGTCCAGGTGTTAGTCCCCTTGGAACAACTTTTCCATCACTTTTGTGGCCAGAAAGAGTCCCTGTGGGTTTTAAAATTCGCCTGCCTATTGAAGTCAATGGCGGTTCGCCCGGTTCACCCGTTCGCAAACTTTTGTGGAAGTTCGCGTTCGCTGTTTGCAAACGCAACATTTTAGGTTTGCGACATCACTACTGACATACAAACTGACATACATACATACAGACGTACAAACTGACATACATAGTGACATACAAACTGACATACAAACTGACATACATACTGTCATATGAACTGACATACATACTGGCATACATACATACTGACATACATACTGACATAGAAACTGACATACATACTGACATACTAACTGACATACATATACTGATATACAAACTGACATACTAACTGACATACATACTGACATACAAACTAACATACACATTAAACAATCATCATCATCACCATCAATGCTGAACTAATTATCCATCACTATATCTCCTATTGATTAATTGTAGTATATAGAACAGCTTTTAGTAAATGGGGAGCACAGAGTTAATGCCAAAGTCTGAGTTCACGGGTGGATTTTGGTTCAGACAGCTATTGAATGTTGTTGTTTGATGTTTTGAGTATAGGTGGTGAAACAATGGGCAAAACTGTTATTTTAAATGACAAAATAAAGGTAAAGCGTTATCTGTAAATAATCTATTCAATCAATTCAATCTATTTGAATCCAGAAGGTCAATGGATAATATTGATAATTGGGAAACAATTAAAGGAGAGGAAAAAATCACAGTACACTGTCCCTTTAATTTTAAACAAAGCAGGTTTTGATAAAAGAAATAAATTGGATTTGTTTTAAATTACGTGCTCTGTCTAAACTATGAACATTTAATTTAACATCATTGTCCTTTTAGAATTTTTTTTTAAATGACATACTTACTGACATTAACAAACTGACATAATAACTGACATACTAACTAACATACAAACTGACATACTAAATGACATACACACTGACATACAAACTGGCATACATACTGACATTAACAAACTGACATAATAACTGACATACTAACTAACATACAAACTGACATACTAAATTACATACACAATGACATACAAACTGGCATACATACTGACATTAACAAACTGACATAGTAACTGACATACTAACTAACATAAAAACGTACATACTAACTGGCATACATACTGACATACAAACTGATATACATACTTAAATACTAACTGACATACTAACTGACAAAAAACTGACATAAAACTGACATTCATACTGACATAAAACTGACATACAAACTGACATACAAACTTACATACATCTGACATACATACTGACATACAAACTGACATACATACTAACTGACATACATACTGACATACTAACTGACATACATACATACTGACATACAAGCTGACATACATACTGACATACATACTGACATACAAACTGACATACATACTAACTGACATACATACTGACATACAAATTGACATACTAACTGACATACAAACTGAAATACAAACTGACATACATACATACATACATACATACTGACATACAAACTGACATACATACTGACATACATACTGACATACAAACTGTCATACGAACTGACATACATACTGACATGCATACATACTGACATAGAATCTGACATACATACTGACATACATATATACTGACATACAAACTGACATACATACTGACATACAAAACTGACATACATTCTGACATACTAACTGACATACATACTGATATACATACTGACATACAAACTGACATACACATTAAACAATCATCATCATCACCATCAATGCTGAACTAATTATCCATCGTTATTATGTCTCCTATTGATAAATTGTAGTACATAGAACAGCTCTTAGTAAATGGGGAGCACAGAGTTAATGCCGAGGTCTGAGTTCACTGGCGATGTGGGTGGATTTTGGTTCAGGCAGCTATTGAACATTTTAGTATGCCTCTCCCCCACCCTCCCATAGGTTTTCTACAACTAGTACTTAAGCATTGATGTTTTTAGTATAGGTGGTGAAACAACGGGCAAACTGTTATTGTAAATGACAAAATAAAGGTAAAGAGTTATCTGTAAATAATCTATTCAATCTATTACAATCCAGAAGGCCAATGGATAATATGGATAATTGGGAACCAATTAAAGGAGAGGAAAAAATCACAGTACACTGTCCCTTTAATTTTAAACAAAGCAGGTTTGATAAAAGAAATAAATTGGATTTGTTTTAAATTATGTGCTCTGTCTAAATTATGAACATTTAATTTTACATCATTGTCCTTTTAGAATTTTTTTTTAAATGACATACTTACTGACATAATAACTGACATACTAACTAACATGCAAACTGGACATACTAACTGGCATACATACTGACATACAAATGGACATACATACTGAGATATTAACTGACATACATACTGAGATGCAAACTGACATACATACTGACATACATACTGGCATACTAAATGACATACATACTGACATACTAACTAACATACATACTGACATACAAACTGACATACTAACTGACATACATACACATTAAACAAACATCATCATCACCATCAATGCTGAACTTATTATCCATCACTATTATGTCTCCTATTGATTAATTGTAGTACATAGAACAGCTTTTAGTAAATGGGCAGCACAGAGTTAATGCCGAGGTCTGAGTTCACTGGCGATGTAGGTGGATTTTTGTTCAGACAGCTATTGAACATTTTAGTATGTGTCTCCCTCACCCTCCCATAGCTTTTTTACAACTAGTACTTAAGTAGTGATGTTTTTAGTATAGGTGCCGAAACAACAGGCAAAAACAGTTGTTTTAAATGACAAAATTAAAGTAAAGACCTATCTGTAAACAATCTATTACAATCCAGAAGGTGAATGAATAATATGGATAATTGAGAACCAGATAAAGGAGAGGGAAAAATCACAGTACACTGTCCCTTTCATTTTTAACAAAGCAGGTTTGATAATAGACTTACTACAAACTGACATACAATCTGACATACTAATTGACATACATACTGACATACTAACTGGCATACATACTGACATACATAAATACTGACATATAAACTGACATACTAATTGACATACATGCTGACATACAAACTGACATACATACTGACATACTAACTGACATACAAACTGACATACATACTGACATACATACTGGCATACAAACTGACATACATACTGACAAACAAACTGACATACTAACTGACATACATACTGACATACAAACTGACATACATACTGACATACATACTGACTACAAACTGACATACAAACTGACATACTAACTGACATACATACTGACATACAAACTGACATACATACTGACATACATACATACTGACATATAAACTGACATACAAACTGACATACATACTGACATACAAACTGACATACTAACTGACATACATACTGACAGACATACATACATACTGACATGCAAACTGACATACAAACTGACATATATACTGACATACAAACTGACATACTAACTGACATACATAAATACTGACATACAAACTGACATACATACTGACATACAAACTGTCATACTGACATACTAACTGACATACAAACTGACATACATACTGACTTACATACATACATACATACCAACTGACATACATGCTGACATACAAACTGACATACATACTGACATACAAAATGACATACATACTGGCATACATGCTGACATACATTCTGGCATACAAACTGACATACATTCTGACATACAAATTGACATACTGACTGACATACAAACTGACATACTAACTGACATACATAATGACATACTAACTTACATAAATACTGATATACAAACTGACATACATACTGACATACATACATACTGACATACATACTGACATAAAAACTTTCATATTAACTGACATTCATACTGACATACATACTGACATACATACATACTGACATACAAACTGACATACAAACTGACATACATACTGACACACATACATACTGACATACAAACTGACATACATACTGACAAACAAACTGACATACATACTGACATACTAATTGACATACAGACTGACATACAAACTGACATACATACTGACATACTAACTGACATACATACTGACATACAAACTGACATACTAATTGACATACAGACTGACATACAAACTGACATGCATACTGACATACTAACTGACATACATACTGACATACAAACTGACATGCATACACATTAAACAATCATCTTCATCATCATCACCATCAATACTGTCATAGATACATACAAACTGACATACAAACTGACATACATACTGGCATACTAACTGACATACATACTGACATGCTAACTGACATACATACTGACATACTAACTGACATACATACTGACATACTAACTGACATACATACTGACATGCAAACTGACATGCATACACATTAAACAATCATCTTCATCATCATCACCATCAATGCTGAACTAATTATCCATCACTATTATGCTTCCTATTGATTAATTGTAGTACATAGAACAGCTTTTAGTAAATGGGGAGCACAGAGCAAATGTTTTTAATTGGTGACAGTATCTAATGAAACAATCTGTGTAATTCCTGTCTCCTTGAGGAAGTGTCAGTAGGTAGTACATACATACTGACATACAAACTGGCATACATACTGACATACAAAGGGGCCTATTTATTATGTGTCTGTCCGGCATGATCCGATCAGACATCACTAAATGCAGAGAGCAATACGCTCTCTGCATTCAGCATTGCACCAGCAGCTCTTGTCTCTTGTGAACTGCTGGTGCAACGCCGCCCCCTGCAGATTTGCCAGAAACACGGGCCCTAAAGCTCCAAATGGAACTTGATAAATGGGTCCCATACTGACATACAAACTGACATACATACTAACATACATACATACTGACATACAAACTGACATACATACTGACATACATACATACATACTGACATATAGACTGACATACATACTGACATACAAACTGACATACTAACTGACATACATACTGACATACATACTAACATACAAACTGACATACATACTGACATACATACTGACATACTAACTGACATACAAACTGACATACAAACTGACATAGACACTGACATGCATACACATTAAACAATTATCATCATCATCACCATCAATGCTGAACTAATTATCCATCACTATTATGTCTCCTATTGATTAATTGTAGTACATATAACAGCTTTTAGTAAATAGGGAGCACAGAGTTAATGTTTTTAATTGGTGACAGTATCTAATGAAACAATCTGTGTAATCCCTGTCTCCTTGAGGAAGTGTCAGTAGGTTCAAAATGAGTAGTCTTGTCTTGCACTTTGGCTTTGTTTAGCCATTTTGTTTTTAATGGATCTTCAATAAAAGGATTTGCTTTTTTTATATTTTATTGATTTCCTTGCTCATTGTTGCTGACTCCATCTGAGCTGCTATATATCGAAAGGACAGAGTTGTCAACTTTTGTCAACATTTGCTTTAGACACATATCTCTCAGGTAGGTTTTTGAAACCCTAGCAAAGACCCACCTGAAAAGACTGCAATACATCTGTTTGGTATATTGCGTTATGCATTTAACTAGATTGTCTCTATTATTGCATCTAACAGATTAAAATGACTAAAAAAAAATAAGGAAAAAAATATGACTTGTGCAGCAGTGGACAAATCGTTTGGGACAAAACTTTCAAAATTAATATTCAGAAAATGTAGGTTTTTTTTTCCAAATATTCATCTGCTGTACTATTTAAAAGAAAATGTAATATTTGGTAACATTTACATTACAAAACATGTAATAATATTCATATGATAAGGGTGATCACAAACAATAAGCACTGCAGGTGCTATAAAGGATGAATGGAACCTCACAGTTGTCCAGCAAACTGATCTCCAGTAATCAGGAATCCTCCATAGCATAAACTCTTGTATGAACAAGAGGAATGGATGGATATATAGCTTGAAGAACAGTAAACAAGAAGGTATGATGATAAAAACTTTATTAAAATCAAATAAACCACAGACAACGCGTTTCTCAGCCTCCCAAGGGCTGTTTCATCAGGCCTAAAAACTGGATTCAGGCAAGGGCGTCTATAAAAGTGCCTACAGTTTGTGATGGAGTGCAGAAGTGAATTCAAGCTATAGTTACATCCATCGCTCTTGTTTATACACAAGTTTATGCTGGACTACTGGGAGGTTTCACCTGGAGGTGCTTATTGTTTGTGTTCACCTTTATCATCTGAATCTTATTAGATATTTTGTGACTGTACTAGGCCATTGAGGAACTCTTGTTTATTTATTTATTGCAGAATCTTCTATCAAGGTTTATTCATGACCTTGTACAAGGAGCTGCCTCAGCGTGAGAACTACAGAAGAACCTTTTTGGACAAGTTTACAATACTATCATCTGTTGTGACTTTAGAGATCTTTTTTTGAATTTGTTTATATTATCACCAATTGTGATTTTTTTTTTGGGCACCACCTACTCATTTCTAACATTTACATTAGTTTTCGTTAAAACAAATGTGAATGTTCCTTTACACTTGTAGCCTTATTCTTACCTCTAGCGTACTGATGGAGCTGCGCTAAACCCGAGCCTTCTTCACAGAGTCCTGGGCCATGCTAATAGATTGGCAGATCCCAGGGCCTGTGCTTAAGAACCTTCTCCTTTAGCGCAGACTCTGGGAACTGCCACACTAGGCCTCTTATTATTGCAGCCCTAGGCTTTATGAAGAAGGGTAGGGATTAGCGCATCTCTTTAGCGCACTAGTGGTAAGTATTTTACCTTAAAAAGATCATTTAAAGAAAACAAATGCATACTAATGAATTCTATTAGTATATATTTGTTTTCTATGGTACATTCATTCGGATATTTATCACTATTTTTGTTACAATGTTTTTTCGCTCATTATTTTAGTGGATTGGAATGTGGACCATAGCTATTGAAATGTATGGACAGTTTTTCATTTCCTTGAAATGAATATTAAACAAAGGATGCTTTTCCCCATAGGCCTGGTTTACAAGTGGAGCACTATTTGTGCACAAGATATCTAGTGGTCTGTGCACTTGTATTACAAGTTAAAAGTAATGTTTTATCACTTTAGAACAAGATCATGCACAAATTATCAGATTTGTAACAGGTGTTTCCCATTGCTAATATTCCAAGAACCTGCCAGTTAAACAAATGTAATCCTTATGGCAATGGTCCTTTATTGGATCTATGTCTTACATTACAGTGTGAAAGGGCAACAACTTACATGCGTGAAATTAACCTCTTCCAAGCCTCCCGGGGCCAATTGTTATTCGACACAACCAAAACAAAGACAACCTGTCTATATTGGTTTGCTATTTGCAATAACAGACCTACTCAACAGAGGACCCTGGTGCAAGATTTATTAGTGCCCACAAAGGTAAATCAATAAAAAGCAAAAGTAATAAAATACATTCTGCTCAATATAATGATTTTGACAATAGAAAAAGATAGATAGACGGATACATAGACCTGCAACCTGCACTAAAATGCTCCCCCACATTAGGATTGTACACATTCTGTACATGTATAGACTGGCTTTTATCGGCCCCCTCTCGCTCTTGGGCCCTGGTGCCATTGCACCTGATGCACCAATGGTAGTTCCGCCCCTGGCTATTCGTCTGTCCCTCGGTCACGTGATGAGGTCAACCAATCATAGGAAGATAAAATCGCTTCCTTCCTCAACCTATAAAATTGGATAAATAAATAAGTGAAAATTAAGCAAATATTAATAGGTCCTATAAACAGAATTACTAATAGTGACTCAAACCCCAATGATAATCACTTATAAATCAAAACCCCAATGATATGCCTCATGGTGATAAACTCCAATGCCATCATCAAATAATGAGGTAACAAATAATAAAATAATAAAGTTAACTCTATGGGGTCAATTTATCACGCTCCGTAAGATCGGGTTGATTGACACCCCTGCTAGCGGCCGATTGGCTGCAAATCTGCATGGGGCGGTATTGCTGCATTTATAGATGTGCAGCGGACATGATACGCTACATCGTATCATGTCCGCTCACACTATAATAAATTGACCCCTATGTGTGACATACTATACATCACCTAGATTACGAGTTTTGCGCTAAACAGGGTGCAAAACTAAAGCCAAAAAAGTTATTTCACTCTCCATAGCGCTACCATTACGAGTTACTGAAAAGCCTCCTTGTGCGTGTGATATGGTGGCGTTAAGTTCCATACCGCACAAAATCCAAAAGCTGCTTTGACCTGCTCGTGCACGCTTTTGGGTGATGGGTTTTACTGTTGGGGGGACTTTGTATTTTTTTACTGGTAAAAGAGCTGTTTAACTTAGGGCAATGCCCTACAAAAGGCCATTTTAAGGGCTATTGGTAGTTTATTGTAGGCTAGGGGGTATTTTTATTTTGGGGGGGCTTTTTTATTTTTATAGGGCTATTATTTAATAGTTGCGATGTGGGTGGGCGGCGTATTAGGGGTTAATAAGTTTAATATAGTGTTTGTGATCCGGGAGGGCGGCGGTTTAGGGGTAAATAGGTAGTTTATGGGTGTTAGTGTACTTTGTAACACTTTAGTTATGAGTTTTGTGAAATATTTTTGTTACACAAAATCCATAACTACTGCTCTCAGATGGTGGTATGGATCGTGTCGGAATAGGCTCTAACGCAAGCATTTTAGCCGGACCGCACAACTTGTTATACTGGCGCTATGAAAATCCCACACAAAAACGTCATTTTTTTTGAGTGCGAAATGGATGTTGCGTTACAGGCTAAAATGCTTTTGGTATGGCAATACTGACACAACTCGTAATATGCATTTATGGCCATTACGCTGGAATTGCCATTTTTTTCAGTGTTAAAAGCCGTAACGCAAAACTCGTAATCTACCTGAATGTGAATGAAAGTGATTGATCAGCACTAAATATAAAGTGCATGTTAGAAAAGAAAATATACTATCTATCTATATAAACATGTACAAAAGTCACATGTGATATGAACAATAAATAATAATAATATGTTAATCATGGATGTGTTCTGTGTATAAAAAGTAAAATGCACTAACAAATAATATAATCACTATTACAGGTGCTTCCTGTAATAGACAAATAATGCATTATACTCCATGATAGCCCTCATAAATTAATAGCCAATGTAAAAAAGATAAGCCACCTTACAAAAATAAGAGTCCTATCAATATAGCAAATAGTCACCTAGATTACGAGTTTTGCGCTAAACAGGGTGCGAAACTAACCCCAAAAAAGTTGCATTATTTCACTCTCCATAGCGCTGCCATTACGAGTTACTGAAAAGCCTCCATGTGCGTGCGATATGGTGGCGTTAAGCTCCATACTGCACAAAATTCAAGGGCTGCTTTGACGTGCTCGTGCACACTTTCCGCCATAGACATCAATGGGGAGAGAGTGTTAGAAACAAATCTAACACCTGCGATTGACATGCTCGTGCACACTTTCCCCCATAGACATCAATGGGGAGAGAGTGATAGAAACAAATCTTAAACCTGCGATCGCGGAATGGAGATCGCCGTAACAAAACCCCATTGATGTCTATTGGGAAAAAAAGTTATGTTTAAACCTAACACCCTAACATCGCTGACACCTAAATAAAGTTTTTAACCCCTAATCCACCGCTCCCGACTTCGCAGACACTATAATAAAGTTATTAACCCATATTCAGCCGCTCCTCGACATCGCCAACACTATAATAAAGTTATTAACCCCTATACTGCCGCTTCCTGACATTGCTGACACTATAATAAAGTTACTAACTCCTAAACCTCCAGCATCCCACATCTCCACAACTAAATAAACCTATTAACCCCTAAACCTCCAGCCTCCCACATCTCTGCAAATAAATAAATCTATTAACCCCTAAACCGCCGCCCCCTCACATGCAAAACACTAAATTAAACTATTAATCCCTAAACCTAACACCCCCCTAACTTTAAATTAAAATTACAATATAACTGTATTTAAATAAATAAAAACTTCCCTGTGAAATAAAAATAAATCAACTATAAATTAACTTAACATTACTATTCTAATAAAATAAAAAAATACTACCAATAAAAAAATCAAAGTTACAAATTTAAAACACTTAGCGTACAAAAAATAATAAACAAAATTATCAAAAATAAAAACAATTATACCTAATCTAATAGCCCTATAAAAATAAAAAAGACCCCCCCAAAATAAAAACACCCCCTAGCCTACAATAAACTACCAATAGCCCTTAAAAGGGCCTTTTGTAGGGCATTGCACTAAGTTAATCAGCTCTTTTACCTGTAAACAAATACAAAGCCCCCCCAACAGTAAAACCCACCACCCAACCAACCCCCCAAAATAAAAAAAACTAACTCTAAAAAAAACCTAAGCTATCCATTGCCCCTAAAGGGGCATTTGTATGGGGATTACCCTTAAAAGGGCATTCAGCTCTTTTTCATTGCCCTTAAAAGGGCATTTAGCTCTTTTTAAAATTGCCCAAACCCTAATCAAAAAAAAAAAGACACCCTAAAAAATAAAATAAATACCTAACACTATCCCCAGAATATCTACTCACGGTCCCTGAAGTCCGGACATCCATCTCCATCCAAGCGGCGAGAAGTCTTCATCCAGGCATTGACATCTTCATCCATCGTGTGGGGCGTCTTCTATCTTCATCCCGGTGGCGCAGAGCGGAGCAGCAAAGACATAGAGCAGTGCGGAGCATCCTCTTCATAAGGTCCCCGCCATACCCTGAAGCATGCAAGGTAGCTGTTTCAAAATGGCGTACCTTGCATTCCTATTGGCTGATTTTATTCTTCAAATTCAAATCAGCCAATAGGATGAGAGCTTCTGAAATCCTATTGGCTGTTCAAAACAGCCAATAGGATAAGAGCCACTGAAATCCTATTGGCTGATTTGAAAGGAAGATACTCACAGGATTAAAAGTCAAATGATCAGGGGGCGGAGCTAGCAGGGGGTGTCAATCAGCCTGATCGTGGGCGTATTAATGTCCACAGCCTCAGAGCAGGCGGACGAGTCAATGGTGTAACTCTTATGATCTATAAACTGCTTCTCCTTCTAGTACACAAGTTGCTAGCTAAAATTCAAAGATAAGGTCAAACATTGTTTTATAACAAAATAACTATGATATAGTTTATTGCGGCCTAGACAATTGCTCCTACTTTCAATCAAATTTAAAATTCAGCTTGATGTGTTACTAATATCGCATACTTAATACCCAGATAGAGCGGCTGTTCTAAACCTCATCTAAGGCCAGGATACTCAACAGCTTATTTCTATTCAGGAAAATATTTAGCAGCCCTAATCTCCTACATATTTCAACTCTAGAATATATCTTGCCCTAGCACAGTAACACTCATTATATCACTAAAAAACCTAATAATCGCACTATACAAGCTGCCTATTCAGTTATTTTATTTAAAGGGACATAATACTCATATGCTAAATCACTTGAAACTGATGCAGTATAACTGTAAAAAGCTGACAGGAAATGTCACCTGAGCATCTCTATGTAAAAAAGGAAGATATTTATCTCACAATCTCCTCAGCTCAGTAGAGTAAGTTCTGTGTAAAAAGTTATACTCAGCTGCTCCCAGCTGCAGGTAAAAATATAAAAAAATGAAGAAATGAACAGCAGCCAATTAGCATCAGCAGTGCTGAGGTCATGAACTCTTACTGTGATCTCATGAGATTTGACTTAACTCTCATGATATTTCATAGTAAGCTTCCTTTACCTGATTGGCGAAATAATATGAGAGTTCACGAGGCTCATCCCCTAAGCTGTCCCAGGACAGACACACTAAAATGCTGCTTATAAATATTTTACAATGGGAGGTGGCTACTGAGGAACTTTTGAGGTAAAATATCTTTCTTTTTTACATAGAGATGTTCAGGAGATATTTTCTAGTCAGCTTTTTACAGCTATGCTGCATCACTTTCAAGTGTTTAAACATTTGGGTATTATGGCCCTTTAATAAATTCTTGCTACAGACATGTAACCATGAGCCTTTGGCCTCTAGTTATCAAGCCGTCGACTTTCTTGCATTTGACGGCACCAATACGCTCGCCTAAGATCGCCTAACATCGCTGCCGCGGACCTGAATACATTTTCCAAAATTATCAAGAAAGCTGTCAAAAAGCCACGCACCAAGTACGGAGTGATGAGCAGCGGACTGTTATTAACTAACAGTCATCGATCTCGCTGCTCTTCGGCTTATTCACAGCTTTCTTGGTACCCTGTCACTAAGCACCCACACTATACTATACTGTTTTACCCCCTATAACGCTGCTTCCGGACCCCGCCGCACCTAAATAAAGTTATTAACCCCTAAACCGCCATTCCCGGAGCCCACCGCAACTCCAATAAAGTGTTTAACCCCTAAACCGCCGTTCCCAGAGCCTACCACCACCTACATTATATGTATTAACCCCTAAACCGCTGCTCCCGGACCCCGCCGCAACTAAATAAAATGATTAACCCCTAAACCGCCACTCATGGACCCCGCCGCCACCTAAATTATATTTATTAACCCCTAATCTGCCCCCCTACACCACCACCACTATATTAAATGTATTAACCCCTAATCCTAAATCTAACCCTTACCCTAACACCCCCTAACTTAAATATAATTTAAATTAATCAAAATAAATATTCCTATCATTAAATAAATTATTCCTATTTAAAAATAAATACCTACCTATAAAATAAACCCTAAGATAGCTACAATATAACTTTTAGTTACATTGTAGCTATTTTAGGATTTTTTTTTTATTTTACAGGCAAGTTTGTATTTATTTAATTTAGGGAGAATAGTTACTAAATAGTTATTAACTATTTAATAACTTTCTAGCTAAAATAAATACAAATTCACCTGTAAAATAAAACCTAACCTAAGTTACAATTACACCTAACACTACACTATCATTAAATTAATTACATAAACTAAATACAATTAAATAAAATTAAATAAAATTATCTAAAGTATGAAAAAAACCCACTAAATTACAGAAAATAATAAAATAATTACAAGAATTTTAAACTAATTACACCTAATCTAATCCTCCTAATAAAATAAAAAAGCCCCCCAAAATAATAAAAATCCCTACTCTACACTAAATTACAAATAGCCCTTAAAAGGGCCTTTTGCTGGGCATTGCCCCAAAGTAATCAGCTCTTTTACCTGTAAAAAAAAATACAATACCGCTCCCAACATTACAACCCACCACCCACACACCCAACCCTACTCTAAAACCCACCCAATCCCCCTTAATAAAACTTAACACTAACCCCTTGAAGATCACCCTACCTTGAGACGTCTTCACCCAACCGGGCAG
Source organism: Bombina bombina (assembly GCF_027579735.1). NCBI lineage: Eukaryota > Metazoa > Chordata > Amphibia > Anura > Bombinatoridae > Bombina > Bombina bombina. The sequence continues at coordinate 1,134,092,068 of NC_069503.1, forward strand.
AAGTGGTCCTCCAGACAGCCAGAAGTCTTCATCCTATCTGGGCAGAAGAGGACCTCTAGACGGGCAGAAGTTTTCATCCAGGTGGCATCTTCTATCTTCATTCATCTGGAGCGGAGCGGGTCCATCTTCAAGACATCCGACGTAGAGCATCCTTCCAGGCCGACGACTACCCGACAAATGAATATTCCTTTAAATGACGTCATCCAAGATGGCGTCCCTTGAATTCCGATTGGCTGATAGAATTCTATCAGCCAATCGGAATTAAGGTAGGAAAAATCATGCAATCAGCCAATAGGATTGAGCTTGCATTCTATTGGCTGTTCCAATTAGCCAATAGAATGTGAGCTCAATCCTATTGGCTGATTGAATCAGCCAATACGATTGAAGTTAGCATGGAAGTTATAAAAATATAGTTAATAACTATTTAGTAACTATTCTACCTAGTTAAAATAAATACAAACTTGCCTGTAAAATAAAAATAAATCCTAAAATAGCTACAATGTAACTATTAGTTATATTGCAGCTATCTTAGGGTTTATTTTATTGGTAAGTATTTATTTTTAAATAGGATTAATTTATTTAATGATAGGAATATTTATTTAGATTAATTTATATTATATTTAAATTAGGGGGTGTTAGGGTTAGACTTAGGTTTAGGGGTTAATAAATTTAATGTAGGTGGCGACGGTGTAGGGGGGTCAGATTAGGGGTTAATAAATTTAATGTAGGTGGCGGCGGGGTCCGGGAGCAGCGGTTTAGGGGTTAATAAGTATAATGTAGGTGGCGGCGGTGTAGGGGGGGACAGATTAGGGGTTAATAAGTATAATGTAGGTTGCGGCGGTGTAGGGAAGGTATATTAGGGGTGTTTAGACTCGGAGTACATGTTAGGGTGTTAGGTGTAGATGTGGATATCGGGCAGCAGTGAACATAAGCTTTCGCTGCTGTCAGACTCCCATTGATTCCTATGGCATCTGCCGCCTCCAGGACGGCGGATTGAAAACCAGGTACGCTGGGCCGGAATAGTGGCAAGCGTACCTGGTAGTTTTTTGATAACTAGCAAAAGTAGTCAGATTGTGCCAAACTTACGTTCAGAACATCTGTAGGGTTTGATAACTACGGCGAATCAGGCTCGCCACAAATACGCTGCGGAATTCCAGCGTATTTGCGGTTGACAGCTTTATAAATAGAGGAAATTATGTGAAATACACACTCCTATTACTTTTAAGCAAACCAGGGAAGCCGCGTGTACCATTTATAATATCCACTCTTCCGGCATTAGAAAACACCCTATCACAATACACACTCTCTGTGGTGGTTCCTACAGGTCATGTTTATTTAACATTAACCAAGCTACTTACTTTTGAATGCTCCTACCCCCCCCCCCCCCCCATCTATTCATATACTCTGGCACCTTTGATTGTATTCAGAGTATTATTGTGCGGTTCTCTTGTAAATACCATAATCCCAATCTTAAATGTAATTATTTTGTACTAAATACAAAGAGATGTACCCTTATATTTCGTGGTTGCCCAAAATGTAGCTATACCTACTTATGCATGTGACTCAAAGTAGTATAATAAGCAGTTTGCTTATATTTTGAGATCATTTAATAGTTGGATATATCCACTTTTAAATATTTTGTGGTTACCCAAAATGTAGTTACACCTATCTATATTTATAAATTCTAATAGTACAATGTTCAGTTCACTTACAATTTGTGACCATTTGGAAATTGGTTTTACCTTTCTTTAAATAGTTTTATACTTTACCTATTGATTTCAAGTATTAGGGTGACCATATTGCCGCTTTAAAAAGGGACACATGAAAAATACATATGTCAGGGTTCTTATAATGGAACATTATTCAAAACATTTCTTTAAACAGCCCTGACATATGTATTTTTCATGTGTCCCTTTTAAAGCGGCAATATGGTCAGTATATCAAGTATATAATTTTATTACTAGTATATCACAATAAAAAATAAAATGAGATCCTCACAAATAGCTAAACGTAACTTCCTAAACATCAGTAGACCCATCGCTACCTTAAACGCCATGCAGACGTGATAGGTCCAATAGGGATCTCATAAATTGATTGGAAAGCCAAACATTTGCTGGCATGCTATTTAAATACAGCTTTTCTCAGAAATATATATTTCTCTTTAAGTTATTGAAAACTGTTAATTTTTATCTATAACTATGTGAGTATTGTGGAAACTTTTCAATGTTGGTACTTTTTATTTTACATGTATCACAGTACAATGCTATCTTTGTTTTCCATATGGTCTGTATGCCTTAAGATGTACCTCAATAAAAATTAAATAAAAAATAAAGAATGATCAGCTTCTTTATTAAACACTCAAATATAGCTCCTTTCTTTATAAACATAGAAAAGTACAGTTTTATTTTACTCAACGCGTTTCAACAGACTTTTTCCGTCTTCTTCAAGAGCTTTAAAATGAACAATTTTTCTCAATAAAAGAAATTAGGAATGAACGTTTGGCATCACCACTTGGATCGTTTATTAATTTATAACTGCGTATCAAGACAGGGCACAAGGTGGATACAATGCAGGATATATTTAACAAACATTTTATATTAAAATTAAAAAGGTGCTTTAAGTCTTTTTTTTTATTTCTTTAAAGGGGTGTAATATTAATTCTTTCTATTCTGAAAAAGTTATACATGCGAAAATAGTTTTGCATGAAAAAGCATTAAAGGGACATGAAATCGAGAATTAATCTTTTATGATTCAGATTCTGGTGCATCAGCAACCTACTAAGTATGTGCAAGAGCTCACAGTATATACATATATTAGTTTGTGATTGGATGATGGCTGTCACATGATACAGGGTATAGGGAAATGAAAGGAAATGAAAGGAATGGAAATCTGTCAGAAAAACATTACTGTTTTTTTTAAAGTGTTTTGCATTATACTTTTATTTTCTTCCTTTAAATGCTGATTATACAGTTCTACAGTATTTAAGTGCATGACGGTGGGCAGCTGGGTTCTGGGACTACTCATTATTTGATAGGAGCAACTCAATACAAAAAAAGGTTGGTTTTGTTCAGCACATGAACATAAATATAAAAAACACTGTAATACATTTTATTATTATTATTATTATTATTTTATTATTTTATTATTATTATTATTATTATTATTATTATTTTATTATTATACGTTATATATGAAGCGCCAACATATTCCGCAGCGCTGTCCATGGATGCAATTCATTTAAATAAAACAATAATATAAAACTTGTAAGATACAGGACAAAATTTACAAACACATACAGGAGGGATTGAGGGCCCTATTCCCGTGGGAACTTACAATCTAGAAGGGTAGGAGGTTGAGAAACAGGAGGTGAGGACTGCAAGATTGAGAAAGATGCTAATGCAGAATAAGATGAGGGAAATGTTAGGTAAGTGAAATTAATTTATTATTGAGTTGGGTGGTAGGCTTCCCTGAACAGAAATGTCTTCAGGGAGCATTTAAAGGAAGAAAGATTAGGGCAAAGCCTGACAGCACGAGGGAGAGTGTTCCAGAGGGTAGGTGCTGCACGACAGAAGTCCTGCAGTCTAGCATGAGAGGAGGTGATAGTCGCGGATGCAAAGAGCAGGTCATTGTTGGATCTTAGTGGGGGGGCTGGAGTATACTTGTTGATTAGAAAGGATAGAGGGAAGCGGTGTTGGTGAGTGCTTTGTATGCAAGGGTGAGAATTTTGAATAAAATTCTGCTGTGAATGGGGAGTCAATGAAGGGACTCGCAGAGAGGTGCAGCAGATACAGAGCGACGGGAAAGTGTATCAGCCTGGCAGAGGCATTTTTGGATAGATTTAAGGGAGGAGAGGCGGGAAAGAGGAAGGCCAGTAAGTAGGTTATTGCAGTAGTCAAGTCGCGAAATAACAAGGGAGGGAATTATTTGCTTTGTGGTGTTAGCGCACAGAAAAGGTAGAATCTTTGAAATATTGCGTAGATGGTTGTGGCAGGATGTAGAAAGCGATTGGATATGGGGGACAAAGGATAGATTTGAGTCAAGTGTAACTCCGAGGCAGCGGACTTGGGGCAATGGGGAAATAGTGATGCCGTCAACAGGGATAGAGAAGTCACAAGTCAGTGTAGAGCTTGAGGGGGGGATAAGAAGGAGCTCAGTCTTGGACATGTTAATCTTTAGGTATTGAGAGGCTATCCAGGAAGAAATACCAGATAAGCAGTCGCTGACATGAGAAAGAACAGAGGGAAAGAGAGCAGGGGTGGAGAGGTAGATTTGGGTGTCATCAGCATAGAGGGGATATTTGAAGCCATAACTGTTGATAAGTTTACCCAGCGAAAAAGTATAAATGGAGAAGAGTAGAGGACCCAGAATAGATCCTTGAGGTACTCCAACAGACAGAGGCATTGGAGAGGAGGAGTCGCCGGCAAATGACACAGAAAAAGACCTGTGAGAAAGATAGGAGTGAATCCAGGAAAGAGCAGTGTCACAGAGGCCAAAAGAGCTAAGGGTCTGTAGGAGGAGGGGGTGGTCAACTGTGTCGTAGGCAGCTGAGAGGTCAAGTAAGATGAGTAAAGAGTAGTGGCCAATATTTTTAGGAGAGAAGATCGTTAGTAACCTTGGTAAGGGCAGTCTCAGTTGAGTGTTTGGGGCGGAATCCGGATTGCAGAGGGTCAAGCAAGGAGTTGGCGGACAGGAAGTGGGTTAGGCGATTGTAAACTAGTTTTTCAAGGAGTTTTGACGTTAGTGGAAGCAGTGATATTGGACGGTAGCTTTCAAGAGGATTAGGGTCAAGGGAGGTTTTTTTAAATATTGGGAGTGACTTTTGCGTGTTTGAAATAAGATGGGAATGAGCCGGTAGAGAGAGATAGGTTGAAGATGTAGGTAACAGCAGGAGTGAGGGTGGAAGCTAGGGAGGGTATTAGTTGGGAAGGGATAGGGTTGAGCGGGCAGGTAGTGAGGCGTGAGGAAGATAGTAAGGAAGAAACGTCATTCTCAGTGGCTGGACAGAAGATGCAGAGGGTACAGAGAATATATTTAGAGTATAATGTACCTTTAAAAAGACAGTAAACACTAAAAATGTTTGTCATGTATATAAAGGAGCACTATTGAATCACGTTAACATATGTTGGAAAGGGTTACTTGATTTTTAATTCAACAGGAAGTTACTTGATTTTTAATTCAACAGGAAGTGCTTGTTTGGGTCTGATTGCTCATTGGCTGATAACCAGATCCCCTGCTGTTTTATTGGTGGACAGTGGCACGCCTCACAATCAAAATCAAACAATCTTTTTCCCCTCAGTACACAAACATTCACATAATAAATTAAACATTCTGTTACATTTTAAAATGTTCTTTTAGGTGCAAAGAAGAAAACAAAATGGCATTAATGTTCCTTCTAATCTAGTTTGTTGCAGTAAAATTATAATGGAATATCATTTAAAAAGAATAAGTAGATATGACAATGTTAGGGAATCCTATTTCTAGGGCTAATTATGTCATTGTTGTACATGAAAACGTTGCTCCTATGACGCACAGGACCACTGCTTTTTTAGCTCTGGGGAAAACAATATGAAATTCTAGAGCCCGAGTGTGCTGAAATGTCCTTCAGAGGATACTTTAAGGTCCCTTGGTATCCCAGCTGTGCTGCAAGAATATCTATTAATTGTACCTTGGTGAAGTCACAGATCTGTAGTGATGATGAAATAATCCTTTAAATGATCCCAGTTATCTAGAGAGATTAGGATCAACTATACAATCTGCATTTTCTATAATTATCTATGAGTAGCAAATGGAGCAAGAACTGTAGACATTTGTAAGAGTGAATGTTCCAGGAGAGTGGGCTCAAATTCGTAGATATATTTAAAGTGACATATGTAAAAGAAATTAGGCAGACACTCAGGAATCAGTTCCAATCAAAGTTTTTTACTGTAGGCAGCAGTACACAAAGAGCAACGTTTCGGGGTAAAGTACACCCTCCTCAGGCTCAATGTCTAGATTACGAGTGGCGCGTTAACTGTTGCACGCAAGCGAAAAGGGTTTTATTGCGGCTCTTTGTGCGCGTCAGAAGTAGCGCGTATTACAGGTTGAAAGTAAACACCTTTGCTTGTGCTCAATTAAATTTAACGCGCGCTTGGATAGCGCGACTTCAAAGCTCTTGGTAACTGTTACACACAACTAAAAAGTTGCACAAAACATATAAAATATATGTTTAAAACAGTTACACTCATAATTACACCAAAAATCATATATATATACATAGGAACAAACTTGTATTATGTGCGGTACAAGGCGCGCGAAAAAAGCTTACTTCTAGTGGGAGTGATAAAAAAAAATGTATTGCTCCACTTGTAATCTAGCCTCAAATGTTTATTTTTTTTAAAATAATTTGAAAAAAAACTTTGTCTGGTTTGCTGTCATTTTACTCTGAACATTGTAGTGTTTCCACTACCCACTCCATGTAATGCAAAACACTGACATTTCTACATACTGCACAGAGCTTGTTTGTTAAATAACATTTAAAGGACCACTAAATACAGTGTAATTTAATAATTAATAAGTACACAATAAAAAATGAATTCACAATAAAATGGAAATTGGGCTTTCACCTATTTCCTTATAAAAATATAGGATTTTAAGCTCACCTGTTAAAGTGATAACAGGGATTCTTAGTACCCTAAATATTGTCTAGGACTGACAGTATTAATTTATGACAACCTATTATTCAAATAACCTTGATACAAAAGTGACTTTGAAAAACAGCAGAATGAACACAATTAGTGCTAACCTATAAAGTCTTATGTGTCGAACTTTACATGAAGTATATGTGGTTTGGCGATATCTGGTGATTGCTCGCTCCTATTACCATATATTTAACACTCAAAATCGCAAATCTCAAAACTTTGTAGTAACTTACAGTTTCTAGTAGAAAGGCTGACAGCCACTAAGAAATCAGCTTATCTCATTAACTATGCACAATAACAAACACTCCTAATATCTGAGCGAGTGCCGCTAGATCACAGCAGCTATCGCCACTTAATTGGTGGAGCCTCAGCTCAGTATCTTTGCTGCTGACAGATACACCAGGGTTTCCAGCGGGCTATTATTTAAATAACCGTGATACAGTGGTGACTAAACAATATTAATCCAGTGTGTCAAAATATAAAACAACAAGATGAACAAAATTGTGCTAACCTCTTAAAACTTAGTGTCGTGCTTTACAAAAGACATGTGATTGAGTGATTTCTAGTGATTGCTCACTCCTATAACCAGGTGTTTAACATACAAAAATGCAAGATCTCAAAAAACTCAAAAAATACACAAATCTTATAGCTCTAAAAAACGCTCTGTGTATTTTTTGAGTTTTTTGAGAGACATCACCTGTTCTGCATATTTGTGCTGTTGTGAGGGATTCTACTCAGGGGGTTGAATAATTTTGAGACTGCAGAATTCATTAAAAGTTGCATTTTCAATTGAATTTGGGGAAAGCACTTGAAACTATCATTGTGTTGAGCTATTTCAATTGCTTTTGTTTGATTTGTTCATGGTAAACAGTTGAAAGTGTGTACATTTTGACAATAAACCTGATTTGTAATGGGGGTTGATTAATTTTTATTGCAACTGTATATATATATATATATATATATGCACATGATTATATATGCACAGGTATAATGTCCAGACGTGTGTGCACCACTGGTATCCTCTCCAAAAGGGTGTGTATGTATGTATGGGGTACTTGTAAAGCGCATCTAATCAACCGTAAGGGTCTCAAGGAACTGCTCATTTTATCAACCACGGAAGGATGAAAGGCTGAGTGGACCTTGCCGGGGATCAAACCTGCAATCCTTGGGTTGCTGCAGAGCTCAGCCACAGTGCCTTAGCATTCTGAGCTATCTGTCCGGTAGCCTCTCCAAAAGTGTTTGTATCACTTATGTCCTCTCCAGAAGTGTGTGCACCACTGGTATCTTCTCCAGAAGTGTGTGCACCACTGGTATCCTCTCCAGAGGTGTGTGCACCACTGGTGTCCTCTCCAGAAGTGTGTGCACCACTGGTGTCCTCTCCAGAAGTGTGTGCACCACTGGTGTCCTCTCCAGAAGTGTGTGCACCACTGGTGTCCTCTCCAGAAGTGTGTACACCACTGGTGTCCTCTCCAGAAGTGTGTGCAACACTAGTATCCTGTCCAGAAGTGTGTGCAACACTGGTATACCCTCCAGATGTGTGTGCACCACTGGTATCCTCTCCAGAAGTGTGTGCACCATTGGCATCCTCTCCAGAAGTGTGTGAACCACTGATGTCCTCCACAGAAGTGTGTGCAACATTGGTATCCTCTTGAGAAGTGTGTGCACCAATGGTGTCCTCTCCAGAAGTGCATGCACCACTGGTGTCCTCTTCAGAAGTGTTGGCATCACTGGTGTCCTCTCCAGAAGTGTGTGCAACAGTGGTATCCTCTTGAGAAGTGTGTGCACCACTGGTATCCTCTCCAGAAGTGTGTGAACCACTGTTATCCTCTCCCAAAGTGTGTGAACCACTAGTGTCCTCTCTAGAAGTGTGTGCAACAGTGGTTTCCTCTCCAGAAGTGTTTGCAACACTAGTATCCTGTCCAGAAGTGTGTGCAACACTGGTATACCCTCCAGATGTGTGTGCACCACTGGTATCCTCTCCAGAAGTGTGTGCACCACTGCCATCCTCTACAGAAGTGTGTGCACCACTGGTGTCCTCTCCAAATGTCTGTGCAACACTGGTATCCTCTCCAGAAGTGTGTGAACCACTGGTGTCTTCTCCAGAAGTGTGTGCAACACTGGTGTCCTCTCCAGAAGTGTGTGGACCACTGGTTTCCTCTCCAGATATGTGTGCACCACTGGTGTCCTCTCCAGAAGTGTGTGCGCAACTGGTGTCCTCTCCAGAAGTGTGTGCACCACTGGTGTCCTCTTCAGAAGTGTGTGCAACACTGGTATCCTCTCCAGAAGTGTGTGCACCACTGGTGTCCTCTCCAGAAGTGTGTGCAACACTGGTACCCTCTCCAGAAGTGTGTGCACCACTGGTGTTCTCTCCAGAAGTGTGTGCTGCACTGGTGTCCTCTCCAGAAGTGTGTGCACCACTGGTGTCCTCTCCAGAAGTGTGTGCAACACTGGTATCCTCTTGAGAAATGTGTGCAACACTGGTATCCTCTTGAGAAGTGTGTGCACCACTGGTGTCCTCTACAGAATTGTGTACACCACTGGTGTCTTCTCCAGAAGTGTGTGCACCACTGGTGTCCTCTCCAGAAGTGTGTGCAACACTGGTATCCTCTCCAGAAGTGTGTGCAACACTGGTGTCCTCTCCAGAAGTGTTTGCACCACTGGGGTCCTCTCCAAAAATGAGTGCAACATTGGTATCCTCTCCAGAAGTGTGTGCACCACTGGTGTCCTCTCCAGAAGTGTTTGTATCACTGATGTCCTCTCCAAAAGTGTGTGCACCACGGGTGTCCTCTCTAGAAGTGTGTGCAACAGTGGTTTCCTCTCCAGAAGTGTTTGCAACACTAGTATCCTGTCCAGAAGTGTGTGCAACACTGGTATACCCTCCAGATGTGTGTGCACCACTGGTATCCTCTCCAGAAGTGTGTGCACCACTGCCATCCTCTACAGAAGTGTGTGCACCACTGGTGTCCTCTCCAAATGTCTGTGCAACACTGGTATCCTCTCCAGAAGTGTGTGAACCACTGGTGTCTTCTCCAGAAGTGTGTGCAACACTGGTGTCCTCTCCAGAAGTGTGTGGACCACTGGTTTCCTCTCCAGATATGTGTGCACCACTGGTGTCCTCTCCAGAAGTGTGTGCGCAACTGGTGTCCTCTCCAGAAGTGTGTGCAACACTGGTATCCTCTCCAGAAGTGTGTGCAACACTGGTGTCCTCTCCAGAAGTGTTTGCACCACTGGGGTCCTCTCCAAAAATGAGTGCAACATTGGTATCCTCTCCAGAAGTGTGTGCACCACTGGTGTCCTCTCCAGAAGTGTTTGTATCACTGATGTCCTCTCCAAAAGTGTGTGCACCACGGGTGTCCTCTCTAGAAGTGTGTGCAACAGTGGTGTCCTCTCCAAATGTCTGTGCAACACTGGTATCCTCTCCAGAAGTGTGTGAACCACTGGTGTCTTCTCCAGAAGTGTGTGCAACACTGGTGTCCTCTCCAGAAGTGTGTGGACCACTGGTTTCCTCTCCAGATATGTGTGCACCACTGGTGTCCTCTCCAGAAGTGTGTGCGCAACTGGTGTCCTCTCCAGAAGTGTGTGCACCACTGGTGTCCTCTTCAGAAGTGTGTGCAACACTGGTATCCTCTCCAGAAGTGTGTGCACCACTGGTGTCCTCTCCAGAAGTGTGTGCAACACTGGTACCCTCTCCAGAAGTGTGTGCACCACTGGTGTTCTCTCCAGAAGTGTGTGCTGCACTGGTGTCCTCTCCAGAAGTATGTGCACCACTGGTGTCCTCTCCAGAAGTGTGTGCAACACTGGTATCCTCTTGAGAAATGTGTGCAACACTGGTATCCTCTTGAGAAGTGTGTGCACCACTGGTGTCCTCTACAGAATTGTGTACACCACTGGTGTCTTCTCCAGAAGTGTGTGCACCACTGGTGTCCTCTCCAGAAGTGTGTGCAACACTGGTATCCTCTCCAGAAGTGTGTGCAACACTGGTGTCCTCTCCAGAAGTGTTTGCACCACTGGGGTCCTCTCCAAAAATGAGTGCAACATTGGTATCCTCTCCAGAAGTGTGTGCACCACTGGTGTCCTCTCCAGAAGTGTTTGTATCACTGATGTCCTCTCCAAAAGTGTGTGCACCACGGGTGTCCTCTCCAGAAGTGTGTGCAACACTGGTGTCCTCTTGAGAAGTGTGTGCACCACTGGTATCCTCTCCAGAAGTGTATACACCACTGGTGTCCTCTTCAGAAGTGTGTTCACCATTGGTGTCCTCTCCAGAAGTGAGTGCACCACTGGTTTCCTCTCCAGAAGTGATGGCAACACTGGTATCCTGTCCATAAGTGTGTGCAACACTGGTATACCCTCCAGATATGTGTGAACCACTGGTATACTCTCCATCCTCTCCAGAAGTGTGTGCACCACTGGTATCCTCTCCAGATGTCTGTGCAACACTGGTATCCTCTACAGAAGTGTGTGAACCACTGGTGTCCTCTCCAGAAGTGTGTCCACCACTGGTGTCCTCTCCAGAAGTGTGTGCAACACTTGTATCCTCTCCAGATGTGTGTGCAACACTGGTATCCTCTCCAGAAGTGTGTGGACCACTGGTTTCCTCTCCAGAAGTGTGTGCACCACTGGTGTCCTCTCCAGAAGTGTGTGTGTGCAACTGGTGTCCTCTCCAGAAGTGTGCACGCCACTGGTGTCCTCTCCAGAAGTGTGTGCAACACTGGTATCCTCTCCAGAAGTGTGTGCAACACTGGTATCCTCTCCAGAAGTGTGTGCACTACTGGTTTCCTCTCCAGAAGTGTGTGCACCACTGGTATCCTCTCCAGAAGTGTGTGCAACACAGGTATCCTCTCCAGAAGTGTGTGCACCACTGGTGTTCTCTCCAGAAGTGTGTGCAACACTGGTGTCCTGTCCTCTACAGAAGTGTTTGTATCACTTATGTCCTCTCCAGAAGTGTGTGCACCACTGGTGTCCTCTCCAGAAGTGTGTGCAACACTGGTATCCTCTTGAGAAGTGTGTGCAACACTAGTATCCTCTTGGGAAGTGTGTGCACCACTGGTGTCTTCTACAGAAGTGTGTGCACCACTGGTGTCTTCTACAGAAGTGTGTGCACCACTGGTGTCCTCTCCAGAGTGTGTGCAACACTGGTATCCTCTCCAGAAGTGTGTCCAACACTGGTATCCTTTCCAGAAGTGTGTGCACCACTGGTGTCCTCTCCAAAAGTGAGTGCAACATGGGTATCCTCTCCAAAAGTGAGTGCAACATTGGTATCTTCTTGAGAAGTGTGTGCAACACTGGTGTCCTCTCCAGAAGTGTGTGCACCACTGGTGTCCTCTCCATCACTGATGTCCTCTCCAGAAGTGTGTGCACCACTGGTATCCTGTCCAGAAGTGTGTGCAATACTGGTATCCTCTTGAGAAGTGTGTGCACCACTGGGGTCCTCTCCAGAAGTGTGTGCACCACTGGTGTCCTCTCCAGAAGTGTGTGCACCACTGGTGTCCTGTCCAGAAGTGTGTGCAATACTGGTATCCTCTTGAGAAGTGTGTGCACCACTGGTGTCCTCTCCAGAAGTGTGTGCACCACTGGTGTCCTCTCCAGAAGTGTGTGCACCACTGGTGTCCTCTCCAGAAGTGTGTGCACCACTGGTGTCCTCTCCAGAAGTGTGTGCACCACTGGTGTCCTCTCCAGAAGTGTGTACAACACTGGTGTCCTCTCCAGAAGTGTGTGCACCACTGGTATCCACCATACCGAGCAGGATTGAGTCTGTCATCAGAAATAAATGTTCACATATGAAGATTTGAATCTCAGTAATGAAAGGAACTGATTTTTGTTGCATTGAGTTTCTACTGTTTTGGTCGTTTTTTTTCTTTCTTTTTACAATGTTGTGGGGATATGATATGTTTTTCATCTCATTGTTTTTATTTAACACTTCTTGTTCATATATATATATATATATATATATATATATATATATATATATATATATATATATATATATATATATATATATCAGCAATTAAGTACTACATTGTAAATTATCTGCAGAAAAAAGAAATGCTTTTAAATCATGCAACTGTCATTTTGCTAGCAAAGTTTAGGAAATTAAGAGAAGTTCCTGGATAAACCCTGTGACAAGTCTGGTGAGATCCACGTTACTGGTTTCATTTGCTATTGCCAATTATAGACAGAGGTAAAATAGCCTGTGAACTGACATAACCAATCACTATGAAGAGTGTTTAAATTTTAGTATACTTAAGTATGATGAATCATGGAAACCATCCATCTATTCTGGGAATGGAACAAGCACAATTTTCAGATGCAGCTAAAACAGTCAAAAATCAAGGTATATTGCAATGTTATTTTTTTCCTAGTTTGGGCTAATTTTATCAAGTTGCAGGAAGACAATGTTCCCAGCCAGGGAACCTCTCTGCCCACGTTTGGTTGAGAAGCTTCTGCTGCCTACAGGTAACATTGCAAGTGATTGTGTAGCCCCACCCACTGCTCTAATGCAACCAATCTCACAAGAGCAAGGCTTGTCAGTCATTCCAGATTAATCTTACAAACGCATGATCAAGTCTGTAGTACAAGGACTTTTGTGGTGTGTCCACAGCTCTCTGTGTTTAATGTACATTTAACTACTATAACTGGTAATTAAAAACAAAATCCTCCTTCTCCTCAATGAAAGTAAATGCAGATTGTTTCTTACCAACTATAGACACAATAGCAGTATCTGCATCATCAAGTGCAACTATCAGTTTTAAGAGACTTTTCAATTAACTTCTATTCTCAAATATAATTTGTTCTTTTGGCATCCTTTGGTAAAAGCATAGATAGGTAGCAACAATGTAGCTAGCTGATTATATGCAGTTACACAGATATGCCTCTTGTCATTGGCTCACTAATATACAGGTAGCTGCCAGTATTGCACTGCTGCTATGTAGCTGACTTTTCAACAAGGATAGAAAGAGAACAAAGCAAATTCGATGACATCAGTAAATTGGAATGTCCTTTTAAAATGGCACAGACTAATGGAATCATGAAAGTTTAATTTTGATTTTCATGGCCCTTTAATACTTTTAATTTTGTAATTTGACTCTATGGACATTTTTATTGATTCCTGGCACCATGTGATACTGTAATATACAATCTCAGCTGGTTGGATGAAGCACACATGGCATTCACCAGGGGCCATGCCTACTCCCAGCTGTTACTAGGTGCCAGTCCTTCCCAAGAACAAATATATATCTAGTATCTTCTATATTTACCCCCTATTACATGGAAAGAATAATTGTTGTGTAAGTTTACTCCAGCTAAATGTCTGTGTCAGTGTTATGATAATAATCCCGGCTGGTCATTCTCCAAGATCTCAGTCTACCATTCCAACATTATTCGCATATCAGAGCAGACGAAGACAGATCCACCAGCGCTATTATCATACACAACCATAACGTTTATTACTTGTAACAGCATTACACAAAGAAAACAGTTACAGAGTAATTAAGCTGGGAAAAAATATTGAAAAGCTTCTAACATCCTCCTCTGCTGTTACTGAGCAATATAAAAATGTAACACTGTGTACAGGGGGAATGTTGCACTATTGATACAGTGAATAGTGTTTTATTATAACAAACAATTACTGCATATTGTTTCTGGCACCCGCTGACTTCGTTGAGACCTATTTTTAGGCTCAGTCTTGTTCATATAATAACATTAGGGGCTTTAGTATGAGTGGTGCCTGCAAGTGATAAGGGGTATATATTGCGGCTCTTTGTGTGCGTCGGAAGTATCGCTTATTACAAGCTGAAAGTGCAATCGAATTTAACGTCTGTCAGGTTAGTGCGACTTCAGATCTCTGGTTCAAGTGACTGTAAAGTTTGAAGAATAAGTGCTGGAATCTAAAAATATTCTTAAAAACAGAGGCACTTTCATTCATTAAACTTTACATTGAAGCTTCTTTTTTAAAATACTTACCTTTTCTTTATGGAAAGCAGACTGGCGATCTTCCGCCCGCTTCTCCTGCTGTAGTTAGCACAGCAATGACAAATCCGGCCTCCTCCAGTTGTTGCACTGCCTCACAAGCTGGACGCCAAAGGGGGCACGCAACAACTGGAGGAAGCCGAATTTTATATCAATCTGCTAACTACAGCAGGAGATGCAGGCAGAGGATCGCAACTTTTAGATACCGTGCACTTATTCATTAAACTTTACATTCACTTTAACCGTTAGGCGAGACAAAAAAGTTGCACAAAAAAAATATTATTATTTTTTTTAAATTACAGTTACCTGCAAAGGGCTTTAACATAGATATATATACATACACATGTCTAAATATGTATATGCATTTATATATATATATATGTAGAAAAAGCGGTGAATGTCTGCGCTCAGGGTTTTGTGCTGAATAGTAAAAGTGGTATCTAGCTGTAAATGGACCACAATTAGTGTTACTCTTATGAAGGTATATACAGTTAGTTATGCAACATCTATGATATATCTGTAATAATACAACATAATAGACACAGTCCCAATTCAAAGGCTTTTTTCAGATACAATCTTAGTCCAGCACCAAGTCTATTGTAAATCAATGGGTTGCATACAATCCAGTCAGTATGAGGACTATTGTTGTATCGGTTCCCCAGTGCCTGCGTAATCTCTGCAGCTTCTTCTGATAAAGAGAGAGTCCTCTTGAGAAAGTGGATCCTCCCAGTGGATTTCTGAAACAATAGAGCGTAGAGAAGCGCACAAGATAGGCACCCCTAGTGAAGCCTGTTTTAACTAGTGTATTAGAGCAAAACAAAGAAAATAGAACCACTCACGTGATTTAACCTCAGTCAATATGAGGTATAGAAAAGACACCGGTATAGGTTGGTACAATCGATCTCTCCTTCTGTTCAGTTGTCCCCTGTATTCCCTCCAGTACTGTAGTTTCTTTAAAAGTGTAAACCAGGTACACTCACAGTGTGGGGATATTAGGGTTATATAACAAGAAGTATATGCCTTAAACCGAACAGTTAAGTTTAGGATTAACAAGTTTATTTGTACAGATGAATAACCACAATCAAATACATATATTGTTTAAAAAGCCACTACAATGGCTGTGAAGTGAATGCAGCACGAGCGGATGGGATCAGTATCAATATTTGTATACCTCAGAATCCCTCCGTTATTAAGCTGCTTATCAGTTACAAAAAGACTAGGCCCACTCTACACTAGGTAACACTTAGGTAGCGATCACACAGTTCTGTGTGATACCATGTACCCAGTGTTCCTGTCTCACAAGAGTGTCGGGCCGTACGTGTGGCGGGGGGCGGAGCACTGGGTACATGGTATCACACAGAACTGTGTGATCGCTACCTAAGTGTTACCTAGTGTAGAGTGGGCCTAGTCTTTTTGTAACTGATAAGCAGCTTAATAACGGAGGGATTCTGAGGTATACAAATATTGATACTGATCCCATCCGCTCGTGCTGCATTCACTTCACAGCCATTGTAGTGGCTTTTTAAACAATATATGTATTTGATTGTGGTTATTCATCTGTACAAATAAACTTGTTAATCCTAAACTTAACTGTTCGGTTTAAGGCATATACTTCTTGTTATATAACCCTAATATCCCCACACTGTGAGTGTACCTGGTTTACACTTTTAAAGAAACTACAGTACTGGAGGGAATACAGGGGACAACTGAGCAGAAGGAGAGATCGATTGTACCAACCTATACCGGTGTCTTTTCTATACCTCATATTGACTGAGGTTAAATCACGTGAGTGGTTCTATTTTCTTTGTTTTACTCTAATACACTAGTTAAAACAGGCTTCACTAGGGGTGCCTATCTTGTGCGCTTCTCTATGCTCTATTGTTTCATATATATATATATATATATGTATTTACATATGTATTTATGTATTTATATGTGTATATGTGAGTGTACAGATGTATTTATGTGTTTATATGTGTATATATGAGTGTACAGATGTATTTATGTGTTTATATGTGTATATATGAGTGTACAAATGCATGTATGTGTTTATATGTGTATATATGAGTGTACATATGTATTTATGTGTTTATATGTGTATATATGAGTGTACAGATGTATGTATGTGTTTATATGTGTATATATGAGTGTACAGATGTATGTATGTGTTTATATGTGTATATATGAGTGCACAGATGTATGTATGTGTTTATATGTGTATATATGAGTGTACAGATGAATGTATGTGTTTATATGTGTATATATGAGTGCACAGATGTATGTATGTGTTTATATGTATATATATGAGTGTACAGATGTATGTATGTGTTTATATGTGTATATATGAGTGTACAGATGTATTTATGTGTTTATATGTGTATATATGAGTGTACAGATGTATGTATGTGTTTATATGTGTATATATGAGTGTACAGATGTATGTATGTGTTTATATGTGTATATATGAGTGTACAGATGTATGTATGTGTTTATATGTGTATATTTGAGTGTACAGATGTATGTATGTGTTTCACTGTATATTTACTGTACATATTTAACATTCCAATGTTCTTCACTTACAGGATAATGTACTTTTTATTGTAAATATTTCTCTATATATGTGTATTTAGCTATACCTGTGTACATTAGGAAAAAGCAGAACTAATTGTGTGTCATATATTGTGTGACCCTAGGAAAAAGCAGAACTAGATGTGTGCCATATACTGTGTGACCTTAGTAAAAAGCAGAACTAAATGTGTGTCATATATTGTGTGACCCTAGGAAAAACAGAACTAAATGTGTATCATATACTGTGTGATCCTAGTAAAAAGCAGAACTAAATGTGTATCATATACTGTGTGACCCTAGTAAAAACAGAACTAAATGTGTGTCATATATTGTGTGACCCTAGGAAAAAGCAGAACTAAATGTGTGCCATATATTGTGTGACCAAAGGAAAAAGCAGAACTAAATGTGTATCATATACTGTGTGACCCTAGTAAAAAGTAGAACTAAATGTGTGCCATATACTGTGTGACCCTAGTAAAAAGCAGAACTAAATGTGTATCATATACTGTGTGACCCTAGTAAAAAGCAGAACTAAATGTGTGCCATATACTGTGTGACCCTAGTAAAAAGCAGAACTAAATGTGTATCATATACTGTGTGACCCTAGTAAAAAGCAGAACTAAATGTGTGCCATATACTGTGTGACCCTAGTAAAAAGCAGATCTAAATGTGTGTTATATACTGTGTGACCCTAGTAAAAAAACAGAACTAAATGTGTGTCATATACTGTGTGACCCTAGGAAAAAGCAGAACTAAATGTGTATCATATACTGTGTGACCCTAGTAAAAAGCAGAACTAAATGTGTGTCATATACTGTGTGAACCTAGGAAAAAGCAGAACTAAATGTGTGCCATATATTGTGTGACCAAAGGAAAAAGCAGAACTAAATGTTTATCATATACTGTGTGACCCTAGTAATAAGCAGAACTAAATGTGTATCATATACTGTGTGACCCTAGTAAAAACCAGAACTAAATGTGTGTCATATACTGTGTGACCCTAGTAAAAAGCAGAACTAAATGTGTGTGTCATATACTGTGTGACCCTAGTAAAGACAGAACTAAATGTGTGTCATATACTGTGTGACCCTAGTAAAAAGCAGAACTAAATGTGTGTCATATACTGTGTGACCCTAGTAAAAAGCAGAACTAAATGTGTATCATATAATGTGTGACCCTAGTAATAAGCAGAACTAAAAGTGTATCATATACTGTGTGACCCTAGTAAAAAGCAGAACTAAATGTGTATCATATAATGTGTGACCCTAGTAAAAAGCAGAACTAAATGTGTATCATATACTGTGTGACCCTAGTAAAAAGCAGAACTAAATGTGTGCCATATACTGTGTGACCCTAGTAAAAAGCAGAACTAAATGTGTGTTATATACTGTGTGACCCTAGTAAAAAAACAGAACTAAAAGTGTGTAATATACTGTGTGACCCTAGGAAAAAGCAGAACTAAATGTGTATCATATACTGTGTGACCCTAGTAAAAAGCAGAACTAAATGTGTGTCATATACTGTGTGACCCTAGGAAAAAGCAGAACTAAATGTGTGCCATATATTGTGTGACCAAAGGAAAAAGCAGAACTAAATGTGTATCATATACTGTGTGACCCTAGTAATAAGCAGAACTAAATGTGTATCATATACTGTGTGACCCTAGTAAAAAGCAGAAGTAAATGTGTATCATATACTGTGTGACCCTAGTAAAAACCAGAACTAAATGTGTGTCATATACTGTGTGACCCTAGTAAAAAGCAGAACTAAATGTGTGTGTCATATACTGTGTGACCCTAGTAAAAACAGAACTAAATGTGTGTCATATACTGTGTGACCCTAGTAAAAACAGAACTAAATGTGTGTCATATACTGTGTGACCCTAGTAAAAAGCAGAACTAAAAGTGTGTCATATACTGTGTGACCCTAGTAAAAAGCAGAACTAAATGTGTATCATATATTGTGTGACCCTAGTAATAAGCAGAACTAAAAGTGTATCATATACTGTGTGACCCTAGTAAAAAGCAGAACTAAATGTGTGCCATATACTGTGTGACCCTAGTAAAAAGCAGAACTAAATGTGTATCATAAACTGTGTGACCCTAGTAAAAAGCAGAACTAAATGTGTGTCATATACTGTGTGACCCTAGTAAAAAGCAGAACTAAAAGTGTATCATATACTGTGTGACCCTAGTAAAAAGCAGAACTAAATGTGTGCCATATACTGTGTGACCCTAGTAAAAAGCAGAACTAAATGTGTATCATATACTGTGTGACCCTAGTAAAAAGCAGAACTAAATGTGTGCCATATACTGTGTGACCCTAGTAAAAAGCAGAACTAAATGTGTATCATATACTGTGTGACCCTAGTAAAAAGCAGAACTAAATGTGTGCCATATACTGTGTGACCCTAGTAAAAAGCAGAACTAAATGTGTGTTATATACTGTGTGACCCTAGTAAAAAAACAGAACTAAATGTGTGTCATATACTGTGTGACCCTAGGAAAAAGCAGAACTAAATGTGTATAATATACTGTTTGACCCTAGTAAAAAGCAGAACTAAATGTGTATAATATACTGTTTGACCCTAGTAAAAAGCAGAACTAAATGTGTGTCATATACTGTGTGACCCTAGGAAAAAGCAGAACTAAATGTGTGCCATATATTGTGTGACCAAAGGAAAAAGCAGAACTAAATGTGTATCATATACTGTGTGACCCTAGTAATAAGCAGAACTAAATGTGTATCATATACTGTGTGACCCTAGTAAAAAGCAGAAGTAAATGTGTATCATATACTGTGTGACCCTAGTAAAAACCAGAACTAAATGTGTGTCATATACTGTGTGACCCTAGTAAAAAGCAGAACTAAATGTGTGTCATATACTGTGTGACCCTAGTAAAAAGCAGAACTAAATGTGTGTCATATACTGTGTGACCCTAGTAAAAAGCAGAACTAAATGAGTATCATATAATGTGTGACCCTAGTAATAAGCAGGACTAAATGTGTATCATATACTGTGTGACCCTAGTAAAAAGCAGAACTAAATGTGTGTGTCATATACTGTGTGACCCTAGTAAAAACAGAACTAAATGTGTGTCATATACTGTGTGACCCTAGTAAAAACAGAACTAAATGTGTGTCATATACTGTGTGACCCTAGTAAAAAGCAGAACTAAATGTGTGTCATATACTGTGTGACCCTAGTAAAAAGCAGAACTAAATGTGTATCATATAATGTGTGACCCTAGTAATAAGCAGAACTAAAAATGTATCATATACTGTGTGACCCTAGTAAAAAGCAGAACTAAATGTGTGCCATATACTGTGTGACCCTAGTAAAAAGCAGAACTAAATGTGTATCATATACTGTTTGACCCTAGTAAAAAGCAGAACTAAATGTGTGCCATATACTGTGTGACCCTAGTAAAAAGCAGAACTAAATGTGTGTTATATACTGTGTGACCCTAGTAAAAAAAACAGAACTAAATGTGTGTCATATACTGTGTGACCCTAGGAAAAAGCAGAACTAACTGTGTATAATATACTGTTTGACCCTAGTAAAAAGCAGAACTAAATGTGTATAATATACTGTTTGACCCTAGTAAAAAGCAGAACTAAATGTGTGTCATATACTGTGTGACCCTAGGAAAAAGCAGAACTAAATGTGTGCCATATATTGTGTGACCAAAGGAAAAAGCAGAACTAAATGTATATCATATACTGTGTGACCCTAGTAATAAGCAGAACTAAATGTGTATCATATACTGTGTGACCCTAGTAAAAAGCAGAAGTAAATGTGTATCATATACTGTGTGACCCTAGTAAAAACCAGAACTAAATGTGTGTCATATACTGTGTGACCCTAGTAAAAAGCAGAACTAAATGTGTGTGTCATATACTGTGTGACCCTAGTAAAAACAGAACTAAATGTGTGTCATATACTGTGTGACCCTAGTAAAAAGCAGAACTAAATGTGTGTCATATACTGTGTGACCCTAGTAAAAAGCAGAACTAAATGAGTATCATACAATGTTTGACCCTAGTAATAAGCAGAACTAAATGTGTATCATATACTGTGTGACCCTAGTAAAAAGCAGAACTAAATGTGTATCATATACTGTGTGACCCTAGTAAAAAGCAGAACTAAATGTGTGTCATATACTGTGTGACCCTAGTAAAAAGCAGAACTAAATGTGTGTCATATACTGTGTGACCCTAGTAATAAGCAGAACTAAATGTGTATCATATACTGTGTGACCCTAGTAAAAAGCAGAACTAAATGTGTATCATATACTGTGTGACCCTAGTAAAAAGCAGAACTAAATGTGTGTCATATACTGTGTGACCCTAGGAAAAAGCAGAACTAAATGTGTATCATATACTGTGTGACCCTAGTAAAAAGCAGAACTAAACGTGTGTGTCATATACTGTGTGACCCTAGTAAAAAGCAGAACTAAATGTGTGTGTCATATACTGTGTGACCCTAGTAAAAACAGAACTAAATGTGTGTCATATATTGTGTGACCCTAGGAAATAGCAGAACTAAATGTGCGTCATATACTGTGTGACCGTAGTAAAAAGCAGAACTAAATGTGTATCATATACTGTGTGACCCTAGTAAAAAGCAGAACTAAATGTGTGTGTCATATGCTGTGTGACCCTAGTAAAAACAGAACTAAATGTGTGTCATATACTGTGTGACCCTAGTAAAAACAGAACTAAATGTGTGTCATATACTGTGTGACCCTAGTAAAAAGCAGAACTAAATGTGTGTCATATACTGTGTGACCCTAGTAAAAAGCAGAACTAAATGTGTATCATATAATGTGTGACCCTAGTAATAAGCAGAACTAAAAGTGTATCATATACTGTGTGACCCTAGTAAAAAGCAGAACTAAATGTGTGCCATATACTGTGTGACCCTAGTAAAAAGCAGAACTAAATGTGTATCATATACTGTGTGACCCTAGTAAAAAGCAGAACTAAATGTGTGCCATATACTGTGTGACCCTAGTAAAAAGCAGAACTAAATGTGTGTTATATACTGTGTGACCCTAGTAAAAAAAACAGAACTAAATGTGTGTCATATACTGTGTGACCCTAGGAAAAAGCAGAACTAAATGTGTATAATATACTGTTTGACCCTAGTAAAAAGCAGAACTAAATGTGTATAATATACTGTTTGACCCTAGTAAAAAGCAGAACTAAATGTGTGTCATATACTGTGTGACCGTAGGAAAAAGCAGAACTAAATGTGTGCCATATATTGTGTGACCAAAGGAAAAAGCAGAACTAAATGTGTATCATATACTGTGTGACCCTAGTAATAAGCAGAACTAAATGTGTATCATATACTGTGTGACCCTAGTAAAAAGCAGAAGTAAATGTATATCATATACTGTGTGACCCTAGTAAAAAACAGAACTAAATGTGTGTCATATACTGTGTGACCCTAGTAAAAAGCAGAACTAAATGTGTGTGTCATATACTGTGTGACCCTAGTAAAAACAGAACTAAATGTGTGTCATATACTGTGTGACCCTAGTAAAAAGCAGAACTAAATGTGTGTCATATACAGTGTGACCCTAGTAAAAAGCAGAACTAAATGAGTGTCATACAATGTGTGACCCTAGTAATAAGCAGAACTAAATGTGTATCATATACTGTGTGACCCTAGTAAAAAGCAGAACTAAATGTGTATCATATACTGTGTGACCCTAGTAAAAAGCAGAACTAAATGTGTGTCATATACTGTGTGACCCTAGTAAAAAGCAGAACTAAATGTGTGTCATATACTGTGTGACCCTAGTAATAAGCAGAACTAAATGTGTATCATATACTGTGTGACCCTAGTAAAAAGCAGAACTAAATGTGTATCATATACTGTGTGACCCTAGTAAAAAGCAGAACTAAATGTGTGTCATATACTGTGTGACCCTAGGAAAAAGCAGAACTAAATGTGTGTCATATATTGTTTGACCCTAGGAAATAGCAGAACTAAATGTGCGTCATATACTGTGTGACCGTAGTAAAAAGCAGAACTAAATGTGTGTCATATACTATGTGACCCTAGTAAAAAACAGAACTAAATGTGTGTCATATACTGTGTGACCCTAGTAAAAAGCAGAACTAAATGTGCGTCATATACTGTGTGACCCTAGGAAAAAGCAGAACTAAATGTGTATCATATAATGTGTGACCCTAGTAATAAGCAGAACTAAAAGTGTATCATATACCGTGTGACCCTAGTAAAAAGCAGAACTAAATGTGTGCCATATACTGTGTGACCCTAGTAAAAAGCAGAACTAAATGTGTATCATATACTGTGTGACCCTAGTAAAAAGCAGAACTAAATGTGTGCCATATACTGTGTGACCCTAGTAAAAAGCAGAACTAAATGTGTGTTATATACTGTGTGACCCTAGTAAAAAAACAGAACTAAATGTGTGTCATATACCGTGTGACCCTAGGAAAAAGCAGAACTAAATGTGTATAATATACTGTTTGACCCTAGTAAAAAGCAGAACTAAATGTGTGTCATATACTGTGTGACCAAAGGAAAAAGCAGAACTAAATGTGTATCATATACTGTGTGACCCTAGTAAAAAGCAGAACTAAATGTGTATCATATACTGTTTGACCCTAGTAAAAAGCAGAACTAAATGTGTGCCATATATTGTGTGACCAAAGGAAAAAGCAGAACGAAATGTGTATCATATACTGTGTGACCCTAGTAAAAAGCAGAACTAAATGTGTATCATATACTGTGTGACCCTAGTAATAAGCAGAACTAAATGTGTATCATATACTGTGTGACCCTAGTAAAAAGCAGAACTAAATGTGTATCATATACTGTGTGACCCTAGTAATAAGCAGAACTAAATGTGTATCATATACTGTGTGACCCTAGTAAAAAGCAGAAGTAAATGTGTATCATATACTGTGTGACCCTAGTAAAAACGAGAACTAAATGTGTGTCATATACTGTGTGACCCTTGTAAAAAGCAGAACTAAATGTGTGTGTCATATACTGTGTGACCCTAGTAAAAAAAGAACTAAATGTGTGTCATATACTGTGTGACCCTAGTAAAAAGCAGAACTAAATGTGTGTCATATACTGTGTGACCCTAGTAAAAAGCAGAACTAAATGAGTATCATTTAATGTGTGACCCTAGTAATAAGCAGAACTAAATGTGTATCATATACTGTGTGACCCTAGTAAAAAGCAGAACTAAATGTGTATCATATACTGTGTGACCCTAGTAAAAAGCAGAACTAAATGTGTGTCATATACTGTGTGACCCTAGTAAAAAGCAGAACTAAATGTGTGTCATATACTGTGTGACTCTAGTAATAAGCAGAACTAAATGTGTATCATATACTGTGTGACCCTAGTAAAAAGCAGAACTAAATGTGTATCATATACTGTGTGACCCTAGTAAAAAGCAGAACTAAATGTGTGTCATATACTGTGTGACCCTAGGAAAAAGCAGAACTAAATGTGTGTCATATATTGTGTGACCCTAGGAAATAGCAGAACTAAATGTTCGTCATATACTGTGTGACCGTAGTAAAAAGCAGAACTAAATGTGCGTCATATACTTTGTGACCCTAGTAAAAAACAGAACTAAATGTGTGTCATATACTGTGTGACCCTAGTAAAAAGCAGAACTAAATGTGCGTCATATAGTATGTGACCCTAGTAAAAAACAAAACTAAATGTGTGTCATATACTGTGTGACCCTAGTAAAAAGCAGAACTAAATGCGTATTATATATTGTGTGAACCTAGGAAAAAGCAGAATTAAATGTGTATCATATACTGTGTGACCCTAGGAAAAACAGAACTAAATGTGTGTCATATAATGTGTGACCCTAGGAAAAACAGAACTAAATGTGTGTCATATACTGTGTGAACCTAGTAAAAAGCAAAACTAAAAGTGTGTCATATACTGTGTGACCGTAGTAAAAAGCAGAGCTAAATGTGTGTGTCATATACTGTGTGACCGTAGTAAAAAGCAGAACTAAATGTGTGTCATATACTGTGTGAGCCTAGTAAAAAGCAGAACTAAATGTGCGTCAAATACTGTGTGACCCTAGAAAAAACAGAACTAAATGTGCGTCATATACTGTGTGACCCTAGAAAAAACAGAACTAAATGTGTGTTTTATACTATGTGACCCTAGAAAAAAAGCAGAACTAAATGTGTGTCATATACTGTGTGACCCTAGTAAAAAGCAGAACTAAATGTGTGCCATATACTGTGTGACCCTAGTAAAAAGCAGAACTAAATGTGTATCATGTACTGTGACCCTAGTAAAAAGCAGAACTAAATGTGTGCCATATACTGTGTGACCCTAGTAAAAAGCAGAACTAAATGTGTATCATATACTGTGTGACCCTAGTAAAAAGCAGAACTAAATGTGTGCCATATACTGTGTGACCCTAGTAAAAAGCAGAACTAAATGTGTGTTTTATACTGTGTGACCCTAGTAAAAAAACAGAACTAAATGTGTGTCATATACTGTGTGATCCTAGGAAAAAGCAGAACTAAATGTGTATCATATACTGTGTGACCCTAGTAAAAAGCAGAACTAAATGTGTGTCATATACTGTGTGACCCTAGGAAAAAGCAGAACTAAATGTTTGTCATATATTGTGTGACCAAAGGAAAAAGCAGAACTAAATGTGTATCATATACTGTGTGACCCTAGTAAAAAGCAGAACTAAATGTGTATCATATACTGTGTGACCGTAGTAAAAAGCAGAACTAAATGTGTGTCATATGCTGTGTGAGCCTAGTAAAAAGCAGAACTAAATGTGTGTGTCATATACTGTGTGACCCTAGTAAAAACAGAACTAAATGTGTGTCATACTGTGTGACCCTAGTAAAAAGCAGAACTAAATGTGTGTCATATACTGTGTGACCCTAGTAAAAAGCAGAACTAAATGTGTGTCATATACTGTGTGACCCTAGTAAAAAGCAGAACTAAATGTGTATCATATAATGTGTGAACCTAGTAATAAGCAGAACTAAATGTGTATCATATACTTTGTGACCCTAGTAAAAAGCAGAACTAAATGTGTATCATATACTGTGTGACCCTAGTAAAAAGCAGAACTAAATGTGTGTGTCATATACTGTGTGACCCTAGTAAAAAGCAGAACTAAATGTGTATCATATACTGTGTGACCCTAGTAAAAAGCAGAACTAAATGTGTGTCATATACTGTGTGACCCTAGTAAAAAGCAGAACTAAATGTGTGTCATATACTGTGTGACCCTAGTTATAAGCAGAACTAAATGTGTATCAAATACTGTGTGACCCTAGTAAAAAGCAGAAATAAATGTGTATCATATACTGTGTGACCCTAGTAAAAAGCAGAACTAAATGTGTGTCATATACTGTGTGACCATAGGAAAAAGCAGAACTAAATGTGTGTCATATATTGTGTGACCCTAGGAAATAGCAGAACTAAATGTGCGTCATATACTGTGTGACCCTAGTAAAAAGCAGAACTAAATGTGCGTCATATACTATGTGACCCTAGTAAAAAAACAGAACTAAATGTGTGTCATATTCTGTGTGACCCTAGTAAAAAGCAGAACTAAATGTGCGTCATATACTATGTGACCCTAGTAAAAAACAGAACTAAATGTGTGTCATATACTGTGTGACCCTAGTAAAAAGCAGAATTAAATGCGTATTATATATTGTGTGAACCTAGGAAAAAGCAGAACTAAATGTGTGTCATATACTGTGTGACCCTAGGAAAAACAGAACTAAATGTGTGTCATATACTGTGTGAACCTAGTAAAAGGCAAAACTAAAAGTGTGTCATATACTGTGTGACCGTAGTAAAAAGCAGAACTAAATGTGTGTCATATACTGTGTGACCGTAGTAAAAAGCAGAACTAAATGTGCGTCATATACTGTGTGACCCTAGAAAAAACAGAACTAAATGTGCGTCATATACTGTGTAACCCTAGAAAAAACAGAACTAAATGTGTGTTTTATACTATGGAACCCTAGAAAAAAGCAGAACTAAATGTGTGTCATATACTGTGTGACCCTAGGAAAAAGCAGAACTAAATGTGTATCATATACTGTGTGACCCTATTAAAAAGCAAAACTAAATGTGTATCATATACTGTGTGACCCTATTAAAAAGCAAAACTAAATGTGTATCATAAACTGTGTGAACCTAGTAAAAAGCAGAACTAAAAGTGCGTCATATATTGTGTGACCCTAGGAAATAGCAGAACTAAATGTGCGTCATATATTGTGTGACTCTAGGAAATAGCAGAACTAAATGTGTGTCATATTCTGTGTGAGCCTAGAAAAAACAGAACTAAATGTGTGTTTTATACTATGTGACCCTAGAAAAAAGCAGAACTAAATGTGTGTCATATACTGTGTGACCCTAGGAAAAAGCAGAACTAAATGTGTATCATATACTGTGTGACCCTATCAAAAAGCAAAACTAAATGTGTATCATATACTGTGTGACCCTATTAAAAAGCAAAACTAAATGTGTATCATATACTGTGTGACCCTAGGAAATAGCAGAACTAAATGTGCGTCATATATTGTGTGACCCTAGGAAATAGCAGAACTAAATGTGTGTCATATATTGTGTGACCCTAGGCAATAGCAGAAGTAAATGTGTGTCATATACTGTGTGACCCTAGTAAAAAGCAGAACTAAATGTGTGTCATATATTGTGTGACCCTTGAAAAAACAGAACTAAATGTGTGTTTTATACTAAATTTGTATCATATACTGTGTGACCCTAGTAAAAAGCAGAACTAAATGTACGTCATATATTGTGTGACCCTAGGAAATAGCAGAACTAAATGTGTGTAATATACTGTGTGACCCTAGTAAAAAGCAGAACTAAATGTGTATCATATAATGTGTGACCCTAGTAAAAATCAGAATTAAATGTGTGTATAATATACTGTGTGACCCTAGGAAAAAGCAGAACTAAATGTGTATCATATAATGTGCGACCCTAGTAAAAAGCAGAACTAAATGTGTGTCATATATTGTGTGACCCTAGGAAATAGCAGAACTAAATGTGTGTCATATACTGTGTGACCCTAGTAAAAAGCAGAACTAAATGTGTGTCATATACTGTGTGACCCTAGGAAAAAGCAGAACTAAAAGTGTGTCATATAATCTGCGACCCTAGTAAAAAGCAGAACTAAATGTGTGTCATATACTGTGTGACCCTAGGAAAAAGCAGAACTAAATGTGTGTCATATAATGTGCGACCCTAGTAAAAAGCAGAACTAAATGTGCGTCATATACTGTGTGACCCTAGTAAAAAGCGGAACTAAATGTGTGTGTCATATACTGTGTGACCCTAGTAAAAAGCAGAACTAAATGTGTATCATATACTGTGTGACCCTAGTAAAAAGCAGAACTAAATGTGTGTCATATACTGTGTGACCATAGGAAAAAGCAGAACTAAAAGTGTGTCATATACTGTGTGACCCTAGGAAAAAGCAGAACTAAATGTGTGTGTCATATACTGTGTGACCCTAGGAAAAAGCAGAACTAAATGTGTGTGTCATATACTGTGTGACCCTAGGAAAAAGCAGAACTAAATGTGTGTGTCATATACTGTGTGACCCTAGTAAAAAGGAGAACTAAATGTGTGTGTCATATACTGTGTGACCCTAGTAAAAAACAGAACTAAATGTGTGTGTCATATACTGTGTGACCCTAGGAAAAAGCAGAACTAAATGTGTGTGTCATATACTGTGTGACCCTAGTAAAAAGCAGAACTAAATGTGTGTGTCATATACTGTGTGACCCTAGTAAAAAGCAGAACTAAATGTGTGTATAATATACTGTGTGACCCTAGGAAAAAGCAGAACTAAATGTGTATCATATACTGTGTGACCCTAGTAAAAAGCAGAACTAAATGTGTGTCATATACTGTGTGACCCTAGTAAAAAGCAGGACTAAATTTTTGTCGTATACTGTGTGACCCTATGAAAAAGCAGAACTAAATGTGTGTGTCATATACTGTGTGACCCTAGGAAAAAGCAGAACTAAATGTGTATCATATACTGTGTGACCCTAGTAAAAAGCAGAACTAAATGTGTGTCATATATTGTGTGACCCTAGTAAAAAGCAGAACTAAATGTGTGTCATATACTGTGTGACCCTAGTAAAAAGCAGAACTAAATGTGTGTCATATACTGTGTGACCCTAGTAAAAAGCAGAACTAAATGTGTGTCATATACTGTGTGACCCTAGGAAAAAGCAGAACTAAATGTGTATCATATAATGTGTGACCCTAGTAAAAAGCAGAACTAAATGTTTTTCATATACTGTGTGACCCTAGTAAAAAGCAGAACTAAATGTGAATCATATACTATGTGACCCTAGTAAAAAGCAGAACTAAATGTGTGTCATATACTGTGTGACCCTAGTAAAAAGCAGAATTAAATGCGTATTATATATTGTGTGAATCTAGGAAAAAGCAGAACTAAATGTGTGTCATATACTGTGTGACCCTAGGAAAAACAGAACTAAATGTGTGTCATATACTGTGTGAACCTAGTAAAAGGCAAAACTAAAAGTGTGTCATATACTGTGTGACCGTAGTAAAAAGCAGAACTAAATGTGTGTCATATGCTGTGTGAGCCTAGTAAAAAGCAGAACTAAATGTGCGTCATATACTGTGTGACCCTAGAAAAAACAGAACTAAATGTGCGTCATATACTGTGTAACCCTAGAAAAAACAGAACTAAATGTGCGTCATATACTGTGTAACCCTAGAAAAAACAGAACTAAATGTGTGTCATATACTGTGTGACCCTAGGAAAAAGCAGAACTAAATGTGTATCATATACTGTGTGACCCTATTAAAAAGCAAAACTAAATGTGTATCATATACTGTGTGACCCTAGTAAAAAGCAAAACTAAATGTGTATCATAAACTGTGTGAACCTAGTAAAAAGCAGAACTAAAAGTGCGTCATATATTGTGTGACCCTAGGAAATAGCAGAACTAAATGTGCGTCATATATTGTGTGACTCTAGGAAATAGCAGAACTAAATGTGCGTCATATTCTGTGTGAGCCTAGAAAAAACAGAACTAAATGTGTGTTTTATACTATGTGACCCTAGAAAAAAGCAGAACTAAATGTGTGTCATATACTGTGTGACCCTAGGAAAAAGCAGAACTAAATGTGTATCATATACTGTGTGACCCTATTAAAAAGCAAAACTAAATGTGTATCATATACTGTGTGACCCTATCAAAAAGCAAAACTAAATGTGTATAATATACTGTGTGACCCTAGTAAAAAGCAGAACTAAATGTGCGTCATATATTGTGTGACCCTAGGAAATAGCAGAACTAAATGTGCGTCATATATTGTGTGACCCTAGGAAATAGCAGAACTAAATGTGTGTCATATACTGTGTGACCCTAGTAAAAAGCAGAACTAAATGTGCGTCATATATTGTGTGACCCTTGAAAAAACAGAACTAAATGTGTGTTTTATACTAAATTTGTATCATATACTGTGTGACCCTAGTAAAAAGCAGAACTAAATGTACGTCATATATTGTGTGACCCTAGGAAATAGCAGAACTAAATGTGTGTCATATACTGTGTGACCCTAGTAAAAAGCAGAACTAAATGTGTATCATATAATGTGCGACCCAAGTAAAAAGCAGAACTAAATGTGTATCATATAATGTGCGACCCAAGTAAAAAGCAGAACTAAATGTGTATCATATAAAGTGCAACCCTAGTAAAAAGCAGAACTAAATGTGTGTCATATATTGTGTGACCCTAGGAAATAGCAGAACTAAATGTGTGTCATATACTGTGTGACCCTAGTAAAAAGCAGAACTAAATGTGTGTCATATACTGTGTGACCCTAGGAAAAAGCAGAACTAAAAGTGTGTCATATAATCTGCGACCCTAGTAAAAAGCAGAACTAAATGTGTGTCATATACTGTGTGACCCTAGGAAAAAGCAGAACTAAATGTGTGTCATATAATGTGCGACCCTAGTAAAAAGCAGAACTAAATGTGCGTCATATAATGTGTGACCCTAGTAAAAAGCGGAACTAAATGTGTATCAAATACTGTGTGACCCTAGTAAAAAGCAGAAATAAATGTGTATCATATACTGTGTGACCCTAGTAAAAAGCAGAACTAAATGTGTGTCATATACTGTGTGACCATAGGAAAAAGCAGAACTAAATGTGTGTCATATATTGTGTGACCCTAGGAAATAGCAGAACTAAATGTGCGTCATATACTGTGTGACCCTAGTAAAAAGCAGAACTAAATGTGCGTCATATACTATGTGACCCTAGTAAAAAAACAGAACTAAATGTGTGTCATATACTGTGTGACCCTAGTAAAAAGCAGAACTAAATGTGCGTCATATACTATGTGACCCTAGTAAAAAACAGAACTAAATGTGTGTCATATACTGTGTGACCCTAGTAAAAAGCAGAATTAAATGCGTATTATATATTGTGTGAACCTAGGAAAAAGCAGAACTAAATGTGTGTCATATACTGTGTGACCCTAGGAAAAACAGAACTAAATGTGTGTCATATACTGTGTGAACCTAGTAAAAGGCAAAACTAAAAGTGTGTCATATACTGTGTGACCGTAGTAAAAAGCAGAACTAAATGTGTGTCATATGCTGTGTGAGCCTAGTAAAAAGCAGAACTAAATGTGCGTCATATACTGTGTGACCCTAGAAAAAACAGAACTAAATGTGCGTCATATACTGTGTAACCCTAGAAAAAACAGAACTAAATGTGTGTTTTATACTGTGTGACCCTAGGAAAAAGCAGAACTAAATGTGTATCATATACTGTGTGACCCTAGGAAAAAGCAGAACTAAATGTGTATCATATACTGTGTGACCCTATTAAAAAGCAAAACTAAATGTGTATCATATACTGTGTGACCCTATTAAAAAGCAAAACTAAATGTGTATCATAAACTGTGTGAACCTAGTAAAAAGCAGAACTAAAAGTGCGTCATTTATTGTGTGACCCTAGGAAATAGCAGAACTAAATGTGCGTCATATATTGTGTGACTCTAGGAAATAGCAGAACTAAATGTGTGTCATATACTGTGTGAGCCTAGAAAAAACAGAACTAAATGTGTGTTTTATACTATGTGACCCTAGAAAAAAGCAGAACTAAATGTGTGTCATATACTGTGTGACCCTAGGAAAAAGCAGAACTAAATGTGTATCATATACTGTGTGACCCTAGTAAAAAGCAGAACTAAATGTGTATCATATACTGTGTGACCCTATCAAAAAGCAAAACTAAATGTGTATAATATACTGTGTGACCCTAGTAAAAAGCAGAACTAAATGTACGTCATATATTGTGTGACCCTAGGAAATAGCAGAACTAAATGTGTGTCATATATTGTGTGACCCTAGGCAATAGCAGAAGTAAATGTGTGTCATATACTGTGTGACCCTAGTAAAAAGCAGAACTAAATGTGCGTCATATATTGTGTGACCCTTGAAAAAACAGAACTAAATGTGTGTTTTATACTAAATTTGTATCATATACTGTGTGACCCTAGTAAAAAGCAGAACTAAATGTACGTCATATATTGTGTGACCCTAGGAAATAGCAGAACTAAATGTGTGTAATATACTGTGTGACCCTAGTAAAAAGCAGAACTAAATGTGTATCATATAATGTGTGACCCTAGTAAAAATCAGAATTAAATGTGTATCATATAATGTGCGACCCAAGTAAAAAGCAGAACTAAATGTGTATCATATAAAGTGCAACCCTAGTAAAAAGCAGAACTAAATGTGTGTCATATATTGTGTGACCCTAGGAAATAGCAGAACTAAATGTGTGTCATATACTGTGTGACCCTAGTAAAAAGCAGAACTAAATGTGTGTCATATACTGTGTGACCCTAGGAAAAAGCAGAACTAAAAGTGTGTCATATAATCTGCGACCCTAGTAAAAAGCAGAACTAAATGTGTGTCATATACTGTGTGACCCTAGGAAAAAGCAGAACTAAATGTGTGTCATATAATGTGCGACCCTAGTAAAAAGCAGAACTAAATGTGCGTCATATAATGTGTGACCCTAGTAAAAAGCGGAACTAAATGTGTGTGTCATATACTGTGTGACCCTAGTAAAAAGCAGAACTAAATGTGTATCATATACTGTGTGACCCTAGTAAAAAGCAGAACTAAATGTGTGTCATATACTGTGTGACCATAGGAAAAAGCAGAACTAAAAGTGTGTCATATATTGTGTGACCCTAGGAAAAAGCAGAACTAAATGTGTGTGTCATATACTGTGTGACCCTAGGAAAAAGCAGAACTAAATGTGTGTGTCATATACTGTGTGACCCTAGGAAAAAGCAGAACTAAATGTGTGTGTCATATACTGTGTGACCCTAGTAAAAAGGAGAACTAAATGTGTGTGTCATATACTGTGTGACCCTAGTAAAAAACAGAACTAAATGTGTGTGTCATATACTGTGTGACCCTGGGAAAAAGCAGAACTAAATGTGTGTGTCATATACTGTGTGACCCTAGTAAAAAGCAGAACTAAATGTGTGTGTCATATACTGTGTGACCCTAGTAAAAAGCAGAACTAAATGTGTGTATAATATACTGTGTGACCCTAGGAAAAAGCAGAACTAAATGTGTATCATATACTGTGTGACCCTAGTAAAAAGCAGAACTAAATGTGTGTCATATACTGTGTGACCCTAGTAAAAAGCAGGACTAAATTTTTGTCGTATACTGTGTGACCCTATGAAAAAGCAGAACTAAATGTGTGTGTCATATACTGTGTGACCCTAGGAAAAAGCAGAACTAAATGTGTATCATATACTGTGTGACCCTAGTAAAAAGCAGAACTAAATGTGTGTCATGTATTGTGTGACCCTAGTAAAAAGCAGAACTAAATGTGTGTCATATACTGTGTGACCCTAGTAAAAAGCAGAACTAAATGTGTGTCATATACTGTGTGACCCTAGTAAAAAGCAGAACTAAATGTGTGTCATATACTGTGTGACCTTAGTAAAAAGCAGAACTAAATGTGTATCATATAATGTGTGACCCTAGTAAAAAGCAGAACTAAATGTTTTTCATATACTGTGTGACCCTAGTAAAAAGCAGAACTAAATGTGAATCATATACTATGTGACCCTAGTAAAAAGCAGAACTAAATGTGTGTCATATACTGTGTGACCCTAGTAAAAAGCAGAATTAAATGCGTATTATATATTGTGTGAATCTAGGAAAAAGCAGAACTAAATGTGTGTCATATACTGTGTGACCCTAGGAAAAACAGAACTAAATGTGTGTCATATACTGTGTGAACCTAGTAAAAGGCAAAACTAAAAGTGGGTCATATACTGTGTGACCGTAGTAAAAAGCAGAACTAAATGTGTGTCATATGCTGTGTGAGCCTAGTAAAAAGCAGAACTAAATGTGCGTCATATACTGTGTGACCCTAGAAAAAACAGAACTAAATGTGCGTCATATACTGTGTAACCCTAGAAAAAACAGAACTAAATGTGTGTTTTATACTATGGAACCCTAGAAAAAAGCAGAACTAAATGTGTGTCATATACTGTGTGACCCTAGGAAAAAGCAGAACTAAATGTGTATCATATACTGTGTGACCCTATTAAAAAGCAAAACTAAATGTGTATCATATACTGTGTGACCCTATTAAAAAGCAAAACTAAATGTGTATCATAAACTGTGTGAACCTAGTAAAAAGCAGAACTAAAAGTGCGTCATTTATTGTGTGACCCTAGGAAATAGCAGAACTAAATGTGCGTCATATATTGTGTGACTCTAGGAAATAGCAGAACTAAATGTGTGTCATATACTGTGTGAGCCTAGAAAAAACAGAACTAAATGTGTGTTTTATACTATGTGACCCTAGAAAAAAGCAGAACTAAATGTGTGTCATATACTGTGTGACCCTAGGAAAAAGCAGAACTAAATGTGTATCATATACTGTGTGACCCTATTAAAAAGCAAAACTAAATGTGTATCATATACTGTGTGACCCTATTAAAAAGCAAAACTAAATGTGTATCATATACTGTGTGACCCTAGGAAATAGCAGAACTAAATGTGCGTCATATATTGTGTGACCCTAGGAAATAGCAGAACTAAATGTGTGTCATATATTGTGTGACCCTAGGAAATAGCAGAACTAAATGTGTGTCATATACTGTGTGACCCTAGTAAAAAGCAGAACTAAATGTGTGTCATATATTGTGTGACCCTTGAAAAAACAGAACTAAATGTGTGTTTTATACTAAATTTGTATCATATACTGTGTGACCCTAGTAAAAAGCAGAACTAAATGTACGTCATATATTGTGTGACCCTAGGAAATAGCAGAACTAAATGTGTGTAATATACTGTGTGACCCTAGTAAAAAGCAGAACTAAATGTGTATCATATAATGTGTGACCCTAGTAAAAATCAGAATTAAATGTGTATCATATAATGTGCGACCCAAGTAAAAAGCAGAACTAAATGTGTATCATATAAAGTGCAACCCTAGTAAAAAGCAGAACTAAATGTGTGTCATATATTGTGTGACCCTAGGAAATAGCAGAACTAAATGTGTGTCATATACTGTGTGACCCTAGTAAAAAGCAGAACTAAATGTGTGTCATATACTGTGTGACCCTAGGAAAAAGCAGAACTAAAAGTGTGTCATATATTCTGCGACCCTAGTAAAAAGCAGAACTAAATGTGTGTCATATACTGTGTGACCCTAGGAAAAAGCAGAACTAAATGTGTGTCATATAATGTGCGACCCTAGTAAAAAGCAGAACTAAATGTGCGTCATATAATGTGTGACCCTAGTAAAAAGCGGAACTAAATGTGTGTGTCATATACTGTGTGACCCTAGTAAAAAGCAGAACTAAATGTGTATCATATACTGTGTGACCCTAGTAAAAAGCAGAACTAAATGTGTGTCATATACTGTGTGACCATAGGAAAAAGCAGAACTAAAAGTGTGTCATATATTGTGTGACCCTAGGAAAAAGCAGAACTAAATGTGTGTGTCATATACTGTGTGACCCTAGGAAAAAGCAGAACTAAATGTGTGTGTCATATACTGTGTGACCCTAGGAAAAAGCAGAACTAAATGTGTGTGTCATATACTGTGTGACCCTAGTAAAAAGGAGAACTAAATGTGTGTGTCATATACTGTGTGACCCTAGTAAAAAACAGAACTAAATGTGTGTGTCATATACTGTGTGACCCTGGGAAAAAGCAGAACTAAATGTGTGTGTCATATACTGTGTGACCCTAGTAAAAAGCAGAACTAAATGTGTGTGTCATATACTGTGTGACCCTAGTAAAAAGCAGAACTAAATGTGTGTATAATATACTGTGTGACCCTAGGAAAAAGCAGAACTAAATGTGTATCATATACTGTGTGACCCTAGTAAAAAGCAGAACTAAATGTGTGTCATATACTGTGTGACCCTAGTAAAAAGCAGGACTAAATTTGTGTCGTATACTGTGTGACCCTATGAAAAAGCAGAACTAAATGTGTGTGTCATATACTGTGTGACCCTAGGAAAAAGCAGAACTAAATGTGTATCATATACTGTGTGACCCTAGTAAAAAGCAGAACTAAATGTGTGTCATGTATTGTGTGACCCTAGTAAAAAGCAGAACTAAATGTGTGTCATATACTGTGTGACCCTAGTAAAAAGCAGAACTAAATGTGTGTCATATACTGTGTGACCCTAGTAAAAAGCAGAACTAAATGTGTGTCATATACTGTGTGACCTTAGTAAAAAGCAGAACTAAATGTGTATCATATAATGTGTGACCCTAGTAAAAAGCAGAACTAAATGTTTTTCATATACTGTGTGACCCTAGTAAAAAGCAGAACTAAATGTGAATCATATACTATGTGACCCTAGTAAAAAGCAGAACTAAATGTTTGTCATATACTGTGTGACCCTAGTAAAAAGCAGAACTAAATGTGTATCATATAATGTGTGACCCTAGTAAAAATCAGAATTAAATGTGTATCATATAATGTGCGACCCTAGTAAAAAGCAGAACTAAATGTGTATTGTTACAAACTGCTGTTTGTAACTGGCCCTTTAAATGGAAAATTGCCCTGCTTCCCTGGATTTTGGAGAAGCCTATTTGCCAGCCTCCTTCCACATGACTATGGCCCCTGGAAGATTGTGCCCCTGAAAACATATTAACTTTTATTGGGTGTGTATGGCCCTTTAAGAACCGTCTGGGGACATATTGTGACTTTGGTGAACAATGCCCCTTTAAGACTATGTTCCCAGACCTGTGAAATGACTTGTCCCTGGCTTTCTCCCACTTGGTTTAGTTTCATTGTGTGCCATTAAGTGCTATGTGACAGACCCTTCGGTCAGAACTACAGAGATAACTTTGTTCAGCTTCAAGAAGCATTCTAAATACAAGTTTGCTGGGATCAGCTCTAATTAAGTTTAGTGATAAAACATTCCCATTGTCTAATCAGACTTCTAGTAGTGATAAGGTGGACTGCATTATTTTATTGTGTGTAATGTTATCTGCTGAAGTAAATGTTGTGGCCTGGCAAAGGGAGTGTCTCTCTATCTAATATCAAATGTGTGATGGGGGATTTTATGCCTCCCCCTGAGAGTGTCCTGTTTGCATGTAACCTCAATAAAAAGGAGGCTGTGTGCTCCAGCACATCAGACCTATGTTGACCCTCTAACTTGAAGCTTTGACTCATGTTTGTAGGATACAGCTTATAATCACTACAGGGATTGCTATGCTCTTCATACTCCCTTAGCTACAGGGATTGCTACAGAAGGAAGAGGTTCACCTACTGGAGCCTGGTCATAGGTCCAGGGCGCAGAGCAGATGGCGAGATACCAGCCCAGCAGCGGTGGTTCATAGAGTCTGCATTACTTATGGTGGCTACGCAGCAGTTAGAGTGACTACGTTGCTGCTGCTCCTTTGGTGAGCGCTAAGAGCATCCTTTTCTACGGTCCAACTTCCAGCCAGCCTGGAGGCAACCGTAACATTTGGCGGCAGCGGTGGGATCGCGTCCTAGCGCAAGGAGCAGCACCACAACAGCACTGGTATCGTAGGAGAGTAATTGAGGGCAACGCTAGCCACTGCGCAGCGTCCCTACCTACAGCAGCATGGAGCTGACAAGACACTGGTCAGAACCCTGTGAAGAGCACCTCAACCTGATCCGTCGCTATGAGGGCGCTGATTTCGTTCCAGAGGTAAAGAGGCGGCTAGTCCGATATGGTCCAGACCCTGCACAGGAGGTAGTCAGTCGCCTCATCCGGGAATTGGCTACTGAGAACGAAGCGGCACGAGCCTTTGAGCGCCAACTGTGGAGTTTGAGGGTATGGACACCTGGTCTCTCTCCCCAGCCGCAGCATGTTCCACAGGGAGAGGAGAGCAGCGACCTCCCTCCCCAGCGGCAGTATACTGTGCAGAGGGAAGAGACAACCGGTCTTCTTCCCCAACCCCAACCAGAGATACCAGAGTTAGCAGGCCTCATAGACTGGTCCTGGGAGGACCCCCAGCAGGCAGGTGGAGATGGGACCGCAGTCTCTCTACCGGCCCTACAGGGATGCTGGGCAGGCGGCCCAGATCCCCAGCGACAGACCCAGCTACAGGGAGGGGAGAGCATCGACCTCCCTCCCCAGCCGGAGTGTGCCTTCCAGGGAGAGGAGACAACCGGTCTCTCTCCCCAGCCGCAGCATGTTCCACAGGAAGTGGAGAGCATCGACCTCCCTTCCCAACGGCCGCCGGAGTATCAGGAGGAGGAGGTA
Organism: Bombina bombina; assembly: GCF_027579735.1. NCBI lineage: Eukaryota > Metazoa > Chordata > Amphibia > Anura > Bombinatoridae > Bombina > Bombina bombina. The sequence goes on from NC_069503.1 coordinate 1,134,131,120, forward strand.
AGCCAATCTCCCCCTCCCCAGCTAACTCCTAACTTGGGCCCAGGGTTAACAGTGGAGATGTTAACCCCCACTGACCCCCACGTTCCCTTTGCCACCGGGCAGGACTATGCCCCAATTCCCCCAGCAGAAGAGCTGGCATCAGGACAGAGCGCTGCTGGCCTCTGCCCTACAGACCTTGTCCTTGTTACAGGACTGGCCTGCAAACCCCTTACCCCAGCAGAAGCGCTGGCACCAGGGCAGAGTGCCGCTGGCCTCTGCCCCCCAAGTACCATCAGCTATTTGCCCAGCTGCGCCAGGAAGGCAGAGGATGCTACACTTTCATCCTACAACCTGGAACTTACAGGCCAGTACTACGTATTGTGGGGGGGCTACTTTGCTGCTAACGATTATTTGTGGGTGGGTTGCGAGACTAACTTAGGCACTGACCGGCAGAAGGTCAGGTGCCTGGTTAGTCTCCCTCCAAAAGGGGAGATATGTTACAAACTGCTGTTTGTAACTGGCCCTTTAAATGGAAAATTGCCCTGCTTCCCTGGATTTTGGAGAAGCCTATTTGCCAGCCTCCTTCCACATGACTATGGCCCCTGGAAGATTGTGCCCCTGAAAACATATTAACTTTTATTGGGTGTGTATGGCCCTTTAAGAACCGTCTGGGGACATATTGTGACTTTGGTGAACAATGCCCCTTTAAGACTATGTTCCCAGACCTGTGAAATGACTTGTCCCTGGCTTTCTCCCACTTGGTTTAGTTTCATTGTGTGCCATTAAGTGCTATGTGACAGACCCTTCGGTCAGAACTACAGAGATAACTTTGTTCAGCTTCAAGAAGCATTCTAAATACAAGTTTGCTGGGATCAGCTCTAATTAAGTTTAGTGATAAAACATTCCCATTGTCTAATCAGACTTCTAGTAGTGATAAGGTGGACTGCATTATTTTATTGTGTGTAATGTTATCTGCTGAAGTAAATGTTGTGGCCTGGCAAAGGGAGTGTCTCTCTATCTAATATCAAATGTGTGATGGGGGATTTTATGCCTCCCCCTGAGAGTGTCCTGTTTGCATGTAACCTCAATAAAAAGGAGGCTGTGTGCTCCAGCACATCAGACCTATGTTGACCCTCTAACTTGAAGCTTTGACTCATGTTTGTAGGATACAGCTTATAATCACTACAGGGATTGCTATGCTCTTCATACTCCCTTAGCTACAGGGATTGCTACAGAAGGAAGAGGTTCACCTACTGGAGCCTGGTCATAGGTCCAGGGCGCAGAGCAGATGGCGAGATACCAGCCCAGCAGCGGTGGTTCATAGAGTCTGCATTACTTATGGTGGCTACGCAGCAGTTAGAGTGACTACGTTGCTGCTGCTCCTTTGGTGAGCGCTAAGAGCATCCTTTTCTACGGTCCAACTTCCAGCCAGCCTGGAGGCAACCGTAACATGTATCATATAATGTGCGACCCTAGTAAAAAGCAGAACTAAATGTGTGTCATATATTGTGTGACCCTAGGAAATAGCAGAACTAAAAGTGTGTCAAATAATCTGCGACCCTAGTAAAAAGCAGAACTAAATGTGCGTCATATACTGTGTGACCCTAGTAAAAAGCAGAACTAAATGTGTGTCATATAATGTGCGACCCTAGTAAAAAGCAGAACTAAATGTGTATCATATACTGTGTGACCCTAGTAAAAAGCGGAACTAAATGTGTGTGTCATATACTGTGTGACCCTAGTAAAAAGCAGAACTAAATGTGTGTGTCATATACTGTGTGACCCTAGTAAAAAGCAGAACTAAATGTGTGTGTCATATACTGTGTGACCCTAGGAAAAAGCAGAACTAAATGTGTGTGTCATATACTGTGTGACCCTAGGAAAAAGCAGAACTAAATGTGTATCATATACTGTGTGACCCTAGTAAAAAGCAGAACTAAATGTGTGTCATATACTGTGTGACCCTAGTAAAAAGCAGGACTAAATTTGTGTCGTATACTGTGTGACCCTATGAAAAAGCAGAACTAAATGTGTGTGTCATATACTGTGTGACCCTAGGAAAAAGCAGAACTAAATGTGTATCATATAATGTGCGACCCTAGGAAAAAGCAGAACTAAATGTGTATCATATACTGTGTGACCCTAGTAAAAAGCAGAACTAAATGTGTGTCATATATTGTGTGACCCTAGTAAAAAGCAGAACTAAATGTGTATCATATACTGTGTGACCCTAGTAAAAAGCAGAACTAAATGTGTGTCATATACTGTGTGACCCTAGTAAAAAGCAGAACTAAATGTGTGTCATATACTGTGTGACCCTAGTAAAAAGCAGAACTAAATGTGTATCATATAATGTGTGACCCTAGTAAAAAGCAGAACTAAATGTGTATCATATACTGTGTGACCCTAGTAAAAAGCAGAACTAAATGTGAATCATATACTATGTGACCCTAGTAAAAAGCAGAACTAAATGTGTATCATATAATGTGTGACCCTAGTAAAAATCAGAATTAAATGTGTATCATATAATGTGCGACCCTAGTAAAAAGCAGAACTAAATGTGTATCATATAATGTGCGACCCTAGTAAAAAGCAGAACTGAATGTGTGTCATATATTGTGTGACCCTAGGAAATAGCAGAACTAAAAGTGTGTCAAATAATCTGCGACCCTAGTAAAAAGCAGAACTAAATGTGCGTCATATACTGTGTGACCCTAGTAAAAAGCAGAACTAAATGTGTGTCATATAATGTGCGACCCTAGTAAAAAGCAGAACTAAATGTGTATCATATACTGTGTGACCCTAGTAAAAAGCGGAACTAAATGTGTGTGTCATATACTGTGTGACCCTAGTAAAAAGCAGAACTAAATGTGTGTGTCATATACTGTGTGACCCTAGGAAAAAGCAGAACTAAATGTGTGTGTCATATACTGTGTGACCCTAGGAAAAAGCAGAACTAAATGTGTGTGTCATATACTGTGTGACCCTAGGAAAAAGCAGAACTAAATGTGTGTGTCATATACTGTGTGACCCTAGGAAAAAGCAGAACTAAATGTGTATGTCATATACTGTGTGACCCTAGTAAAAAGCAGAACTAAATGTGTGTGTCATATACTGTGTGACCCTAGTAAAAAGCAGAACTAAATGTGTGTATAATATACTGTGTGACCCTAGGAAAAAGCAGAACTAAATGTGTATCATATACTGTGTGACCATAGTAAAAAGCAGAACTAAATGTGTGTCATATACTGTGTGACCCTAGTAAAAGCAGGACTAAATGTGTGTCGTATACTGTGTGACCCTATGAAAAAGCAGAACTAAATGTGTGTGTCATATACTGTGTGACCCTAGGAAAAAGCAGAACTAAATGTGTATCATATAATGTGCGACCCTAGGAAAAAGCAGAACTAAATGTGTATCATATACTGTGTGACCCTAGTAAAAAGCAGAACTAAATGTGAGTCATATACTGTGTGACCCTAGGAAAAAGCAGAACTAAATGAGTATCATATAATGTGCGACCCTAGGAAAAAGCAGAACTAAATGTGTGTCATATATTGTGCGACCCTATTAAAAAGCAGAAATAAATGTGTGTCATATACTGTGTCACCCTAGTAAAAAGCAGAACTAAATGTGTGTCATATACTGTGTGACCCTAGTAAAAAGCAGAACTAAATGTGTGTCATATAGCAGAACTAAATGTGTGTCATATACTGTGTGACCGTAGGAAAAAGCAGAACTAAATGTGTGTCATATATTGCGTGACCGTAGGAAAAAGCAGAACTAAATGTGTGTCATATACTGTGTGACCCTAGTAAAAAGCAGAACTAAATGTGTGTCATATATTGTGCGACCCTATTAAAAAGCAGAAATAAATGTGTGTCATATACTGTGTGACCCTAGTAAAAAGCAGAACTAAATGTGTATCATATACTGTGTGACCCTAGTAAAAAAACAGAACTAAATGTGTATCATATACTGTGTGACCCTAGGAAAAAGCAGAACTAAATGTGTGTCATATACTGTGTGACCCTAGGAAAAAGCAGAAATAAATGTGTGTCATATACTGTGTGACCCTAGGAAAAAGCAGACCTAAAAGTATATCATATACTGTGTGACCCTAGGAAAAAGCAGAACTAAATGTGTGTCATATACTGTGTGACCGTAGGAAAAAGCAGAACTAAATGTGTGTCATATATTGCGTGACCGTAGGAAAAAGCAGAACTAAATGTGTGTCATATACTGTGTGACCCTAGAAAAAAACAGAACTATATGTGTGTGTCATATACTGTGTGACCCTAGGAAATAGCAGACCTAAAAGTGTATCATATACTGTGTGACCCTAGGAAAAAGCAGAACTAAATGTGTGTCATATACTGTGTGACCCTAGGAAAAAGCAGAACTAAATGTGTGTCATATACTGTGTGACCTTAGGAAAAAGCAGAACTAAATGTGTGTCATATACTGTGTGACCCTAGGAAAAAGCAGAACTAAATGTGTGCCATATACTGTGTGACCCTAGGAAAAAGCAGAACTAAATGTGTGTCATATACTATGTGACCCTAGGAAAAAGCAGAACTAAATGTGTGTCATACAGTGGCGTAGCGTGGGTTGTCAGTGCCCAGGGCAAGGCAAGTATTGCGCCCCCCCCAACCCCATTTTAGATATGCTGCTTCTTCTTACATTTGGGACAAACCAAGCAAAGACCCAAGCCTGGTAGATCACATAAAGCAAGGGACACTGTCTCCTCTCCCACAAAATGTTCCCTTAACCATCTTTACTGGATAACTAACAGTTATTGCTGATGATACCCATATCCCCAAAATATGTCCCTTGTCATAAGCAGCTGCTAATCAGTAGCGCCTTACAAACAAAGCCATGAAAATAATATATTGGCAATACAAGAGGCAGTGGGTGAAGCCTGCAAGCATTATGTGCTATCCCCCTGTGATCAAACCCTGTCTGCAGCTCTCCAGAGATGGGCAAATATATACAATATTAAATTTTAAGATTTATTCTCATTTTACACATGGGTGGAAAGCCCCCCTTAACCCCCATCTGGTGGTGACGTCCTGATCTGTAAAACTTCATTGTACAAATACTGCAGACCACAGGGTGCACCCACCCCCACATTGCAGCAACCCATATTGTATATGTGGTGCAATAGGTTTTTGGTAAGTCGTTAAAAAGAGGAAAAGGGGACACACAGGTTGGCAGCTGTTACATAAGGTTGTCCCTGCTGGGCAGACTGTCTTTTGGGTGCCAATGACATATAAAAGTGGGGTATATATTCTACCTTAATAAATATAACAATTGTAAGTAATCAATATAAAAGGGGCATGGGACAGACAACCCAACATTACATACATATATGGGGGGAGGGTGTATGGTATTTAGGGGGGTGCTGTTAAATTTATTTACTAACACAAATTATAGTTATTTTTTTTACTTTAAATGCAGTAAGGGTGGGTTTAATGTAAATAAAAAAGGCAATGAGCACCCAAACCCTAAAAATCGGTAAAAGTCCACACCTCAGGAGTCCAGCAAGAAATAGATTCAAGATGGTGAATTCATAGAACTTCTTTGATAGGAGACAAACACAGTGAAATGCCTGGTGAGCAGCACAATCATGGTGCCAGACCGCACACAAATCCCTAAATCTACTTCTGCCCTAGGAAGATCATGGAGGGGAAAAATCAAATATAGGAAACAAGGCCTAATTTTTGTCAACTGTCACAAATATACTTTTTTTGTGCAAGGACAAGATGGCGTAAGTTGTAATCAGAATCCGGTCAAACATGAAAGTATGGTCTCTGATCACCCCACCATCCCACTAACTAGGTAACTGGGGTTAACAGAAAGGCAGAGCCCAGCCATGCTGCCACCAGTGCCACAGGTTTGAAAGAGATTTATTGCACTTTTTAAGGATTCCTCCCCCCCACCTCTGCTTAGAGATCCTTAAAAAGTGCCCCAGGCAATGCATGGCATTCTGGCTCTGGGTCCTTTGTTGGAAGGGAACTTAATTGTTGGGTAATAATAGAACCGTAATTAAGCTGCATTTTGCATGTTGCTAGTATCAGGCAAAAACAGGGCTATAAGTAAGTCTGGTCCTGACACCTTACCTTAGTCGCGGCATCACCACATTCCTGACGGGTCGCAGAACAGAGCTGGGGGCCTGTCAGAATTTTTAGCCTCCCTTCTTCCCTTTGCTAAGTTGAGGCTGGAAGCGCCCCTCAGAATTATGCGCCCGGGGCAACCGCCCCTGTTGCCCCCCCCACGCTACGCCACTGGTGTCATATACTGGTTGACCCTAGGAAATAGCAGAACTAAATGTGTGCCATATACTGTGTGACCCTAGGAAAAAGCAGAACTAAATGTGTATCATATACTGTGTGACCCTAGTAAAAAGCAGAACTAAATGTGTGTCATATATTGTGTGACCCTAGTAAAAAGCAGAACTAAATGTGTATCATATACTGTGTGACCCTAGTAAAAAGCAGAACTAAATGTGTATCATATACTGTGTGACCCTAGTAAAAAGCAGAACTAAATGTGTGTTATATACTGTGTGACCCTAGTAAAAAGCAGAACTAAATGTGTGTCATATACTGTGTGACCCAGGGAAAAAGCAGAACTAAATGTGTGTCATATACTGTGTGACCCTAGTAAAAAGCAGAATTAAATGTGTGTCATATACTGTGTGACCCTAGTAAAAACAGAACTAAATGTGCGTCATATACTGTGTGACCCTAGTAAAAAGCAGAACTAAATGTGTGTCATATACTGTGTGACCCTAGTAAAAAGCAGAACTAAATGTTTGTCATATACTGTGTGACCCTAGTAAAAAGCAGAACTAAATGTGTGTCATATACTGTGTGACCTTAGTAAAAACAGAACTAAATGTGCGTCATATACTGTGTGACCCTAGTAAAAAGCAGAACTAAATGTGTGTCATATACTGTGTGACCGTAGTAAAAAGCAGAACTAAGTGTGTGTCATATACTGTGTGACCCTAGGAAAAAGCAGAACTAAATGTGTGTCATATACTGTGTGACCTTAGGAAAAAGCAGAACTAAAGGTGTGTCATATATTGTGTGACCCTAGTAAAAAGCAGAACTAGAAGTGTGTCATATACTGTGTGACCCTAGTAAAAAGCAGAACTAAAAGTGTGTCATATACTGTGTGACCCTAGTAAAAACAGAACTAAATGTGCGTCATATGCTGTGTGACCCTAGTAAAAAGCAGAACTAAATGTGTGTCATATACTGTGTGACCCTAGTAAAAAGCAGAACTAAATGTGTGTCATATACTGTGTGACCCTAGTAAAAAGCAGAACTAAATGTGTGTCATATACTGTGTGACCCTAGTAAAAACAGAACTAAATGTGCGTCATATACTGTGTGACCCTAGTAAAAAGCAGAACTAAATGTGTGTCATATACTGTGTGATCGTAGTAAAAAGCAGAACTAAATGTGTGTCATATACTGTGTGACCCTAGTAAAAAGCAGAACTAAAAGTGTGTCATATAACTTGTGACCCTAGTAAAAAGCAGAACTAAATGTGTGTCATATACTGTGTGACCGTAGGAAAAAGCAGAACTAAAAGTGTGTCATATATTGTGTGACCCTAGTAAAAAGCAGAACTAAAAGTGTGTCATATACTGTGTGACCCTAGTAAAAAGCAGAACTAAATGTGTGTCATATACTGTGTGACCCTAGTAAAAAGCAGAACTAAATGTGTGTGTCATATACTGTGTGACCCTAGTAAAAAGCAGAACTAAATGTGTGTCATATACTGTGTGACCCTAGTAAAAAGCAGAACTAAAAGTGTGTCATATACTGTGTGACCCTAGTAAAAAGCAGAACTAATTGTGTGTGTCATATACTGTGTGACCCTAGTAAAAAGCAGAACTAAATGTGCGTCATATACTTGGGGGTAGTTATCAACGTGTCAACTTTCCTGCCTTCGCCGGCCCAATACGCCCGCCTAAGCTTGCCTCACATCGCCGCCGCGGACCTGAAAAAATTTGCCTAAGTTATCAAGTAAAGCTGTCAAAAAGCCGCGGGGCGATGAGCAGCGGACTGTGAGAGTTATCACTCATCCGATCTCGCTGCTCTTCGGCTGTTTGACAGCTTTCTTGCTAGCCTGTCACTAAGCACTCACACTAAACTACACTGTTCTACCCCCTATACCGGCGCCCCCGGAGCCCCCTGCAACTAAATAAAGTTACTAACCCCTAAACCGCCGCTCCTAGACCCTGCCGCAAGTCTTATAAATGTATTAACCCCTAAACAGCCGCTCCCGGACACCGCTGCCACCTACATTATACCTAGTAACTCCTATCCTGCCCCCCCATACCGTCGCCCTCTATAATAAAGTTATTAACCCCTATCCTGCTGATCTCGCACCTCGCCGCAAATAAATAAATAGTTTAACCCCTAAACCGCCGCTCCCTGAACCCGCCGCAACCTATATTAAATTTATTAACGCCTATCCTACCCCCCCTACACCGTCGCCACCTATAATAAATTTATTAACCCCTATCCTGCCCCCCACTACACTGCCGCCACTGTAATAAAATTATTAACCCCTAAACCTAAGTCTAACACTAACCCTAACACCCCCCTAACTTAAATATTAATTAAATAAATCTAAATAATATTTCTATTATGAACTAAGTTAATCCTATTTAAAACTAAATACTTACCTGTAAAATAAACCCTAATATAGCTACAATATAAATAATAATTATATTGTAGCTATCTTAGGATTTAATTTTATTTTACAGGCACCTTTCAATTTATTTTAACTAGGTACAATAGCTATTAAATAGTTATTAACTATTTAATAGCTTACCTAGCTAAAATAAAGAGAAATGTACCTGTAAACTAATACCTAACACTACACTATACTTAAATAAATTATTCCTATTTAAAACTAAATACTTACCTGTAAAATAAACCCTAAGATAGCTACAATGTAATTAATAATTACATTGTAGCTATCTTAGGATTTATATTTATTTTACAGGTAACATTGTATTTATTTTAGCTAGTTAGAATAGTTATTAAATAGTTATTAACTATTTAATAACTACCTAGCTAAAAGAAATACAAAATTACCTGTAAAATAAATCCTAACCTAAGTTACAATTAAACCTAACCCTACACTATCATTAAATTACTTAAATAAATTACCTACAAATAACTACAATTAAATACAATTACATAAACTAACTAAAGTACAAAAAATAAAAAAAGCTAAGATACAAAAAATAAAAAAAATAAGTTACAAACATTTAAAAAAATATTACAACAATTTTAAGCTACTTACACCTAATCTAAGCCCCCTAATAAAATAACAAACCCCCCAAAATAAAAAAATGCCCTACCCTATTCTACATTAAGTTCAAAGCTCTTTTACCTTACCAGCCCTTAAAAGGGCCTTTTGTGGGGGCATGCCCCAAGGAGTTCAGCTCTTTTGCCTGTAAAAGAAAAATACACCCCCCCAACATTAAAACCCACCACCCACATACCCCTAATCTAACCCAAAGCCCCCTTAAAATAATCCAATCAGCCAATCAGATTGAGTTCGCATTCTATTGGCTGTTCCGATCAGCCAATAGAATGCGAGCTCAATCTGATTGGCTGATTGGATCAGCCAATCGGATTGAACTTGAATCTGATTGGCTGATTCCATCAGCCAATCAGATTTTTCCTACCTTAATTCCGATTGGCTGATAGAATCCTATCAGCCAATCGGAATTGAAGGGACGCCATCTTGGATGACGTCCCTTAAAGGAGCCTTCATTCATCGGTAGTCCGTCGGGAAAGAAGGATGTTCCGCGTCGGCGGGATGAAGATTCAAGACCCGGCTTCGAAGATGACCTCGCCCGGATAGAAGACTTCTTCAGCGCCTCTTGGAAGATGACCTCGCCCGGATGGAAGATTTCTTCAGCGCCGCTTGGAGGATCACTTCATCGGATGGAAGATTTCTTCAGCGCCCCTTGGATGATCACTTCTGCCGGTCCGGATGTCCTCTTCAGTTCCATCGGTGGCTCGGCTGAGTGAAGAAGACTAAAGGTAGGATGATCTTCAGGGGATTAGTGTTAGGTTATTTTAAGTGGTTATGTTCCGATCAGCCAATAGAATGCGAGCTCAATCTGATTGGCTGATTGGATCAGCCAATCGGATTGAACTTGATTCTGATTGGCTGATTCCATCAGCCAATCAGAATATTCCTACCTTAATTCCGATTGGCTGATAGAATCCTATCAGCCAATCGGAAGTCGAGGGACGCCATCTTGGATGACATCCCTTAAAGGAACCGTCATTCTTCAGTTGGACGTCGCCGGAAGAAGATGGGTCCGCGGTGGAGGTCTTCAGGATGGAGCCGGTCATCATCGGATGAAGATAGAAGATGCCGCTTGGATCAAGATGGTTGCCGGTCCGGATCGCCTCTTCTTCCCGGATAGGATGAAGACTTTGGAGCCTCTTCTGGACCTCTTCAGCCACCGGATGATGGATCGCCAGCCCCCGCTTGGGTTGGATGAAGATTTTGGAGCCAGGACGGATCGGTGATACCTGGTGAGGTGAAGACAAGGTAGGGAGATCTTCAGGGGCTTAGTGTTAGGTTTATTTAAGGGGGGTTTGGGTTAGATTAGGGGTATGTGGGTGGTGGGTTGTAATGTTGGGGGGGGTATTGTATGTTTTTTTTTTACAGGCAAAAGAGCTGAACTTCTTGGGGCATGCCCCGCAAAGGGCCCTGTTCAGGGCTGGTAAGGTAAAAGAGCTTTGAACTTTAGTAATTTAGAATAGGGTAGGGCATATTTTATTTTGGGGGTCTTTGTTATTTTATTAGGGGGCTTAGAGTAGGTCTAATTAGTTTAAAATTGTTGTAATATTGTTCTTATGTTTGTAAATATTTTTTTATTTTTTGTAACTTAGTTCTTTTTTATTTTTTGTACTTTAGTTAGTTTATTTCATTGTAGTTATTTGTAGGAATTGTATTTAATTTATTTATTGATAGTGTAGTGTTAGGTTTAATTGTAGGTAATTGTAGGTATTTTATTTAATTAATTTAATGTTAGTATAGTGTTAGGTTTAATTGTAACTTAGGTTAGGATTTATTTTACAGGTAATTTTGTAATTATTTTAACTAGGTAACTATTAAATAGTTCTTAACTATTTAATAGCTATTGTACCTGGTTAAAATAATTACAAAGTTGCCTGTAAAATAAATATTAATCCTAAAATAGCTATAATATAATTATAATTTATATTGTAGCTATATTAGGATTTATTTTACAGGTAAGTATTTAGCTTTAAATAGGAATAATTTATTTAAGAAGAGTTAATTAATTTCGCTAGATGTAAATTATATTTAACTTAGGGGGGTGTTAGTGTTAGGGTTAGACTTAGCTTTAGGGGTTAATACATTTATTATAATAGCGGTGAGCTCCAGTCGGCAGATTAGGGGTTAATAATTGAAGTTAGGTGTCGGCGATGTTAGGGAGGGCAGATTAGGGGTTAATACTATTTATTATAGGGTTAGTGAGGCGGATTAGGGGTTAATAACTTTATTATAGTAGCGCTCAGGTCCGCTCGGCAGATTAGGGGTTAATAAGTGTAGGCAGGTGGAGGCGACGTTGTGGGGGGCAGATTAGGGGTTAATAAATATAATATAGGGGTCGGCGGTGTTAGGGGCAGCAGATTAGGGGTACATAGGGATAATGTAAGTAGCGGCGGTTTACTGAGCGGCAGATTAGGGGTTAATAATAATATGCAGGGGTCAGCGATAGCGGAAGCGGCAGATTAGGGGTTAATAAGTGTAAGGTTAGGGGTGTTTAGACTCGGGGTACATGTTAGAGTGTTAGGTGCAGACGTAGGAAGTGTTTCCGCATAGCAAACAATGGGGCTGCGTTAGGAGCTGAACGCGGCTTTTTTGCAGGTGTTAGGTTTTTTTTCAGCTCAAACAGCCCCATTGTTTTCTATGGGGGAATCGTGCACAAGCACGTTTTTGAGGCTGGCCGCTTGCGTAAGCAACTCTGGTATTGAGAGTTGAAGCTGCGTTAAATATGCTCTACGCTCCTTTTTTGGAGCCTAACTCAGCCTTTATGTGGACTCTCAATACCAGAGTTATTTTTATGGTGCGGCCAGAAAAAAGCTGGCGTTAGCTTTTCGGGTTGTTACCGACAAAACTCCAAATCTAGCCGTATGGGTTTATTTTACAGGTAAGTATTTAGTTTTAAATAGGAATAATTTATTTAAGTATAGTGTAGTGTTAGGTGTAATTGTAACTTAGGTTAGTTTTTATTTTACAGGTAAATTTCTCTTTATTTTAGCTAGGTAGCTATTAAATAGTTAATAACTATTTAATAGCTATTGTACCTAGTTAAAATAAATTGAAAGTTACCTGTAAAATAAAAATAAATCCTAACATAGCTACAATATAATTATTATTTATATTGTAGCTATATTAGGGTTTATTTTAAAGGTAAGTATTTAGTTTTAAATAGGATTAATTTAGTTCATAATAGAAATATGATTTAGATTTATTTAATTAATATTTAAGTTAGGGGGGTGTTAGGTTATTACATTATTGTTATTACAGTGGCGGCGGTGTAGTGGGGGGCAGGATAGGGGTTAATAAATTTATTATAGGTGGCGACGGTGTAGGGGGGGCAGATTAGGGGTTAATAAATTTAATATAGGTTGCGGCAGGGTCAGGGAGCGGCGGTTTAGGGGTTAAACTATTTATTTATTTGCGGCGAGGTGCGGGATCGGCAGGATAAGGGGTTACTAGGTATCATGTAGGTGGCGGTGGGCTCCGGGAGCGGCGGTTTAGGGGTTAATAGGTATAGAGTAGCTTGCGGTGGGCTCCGGGAGCGGCGGTTTAGGGGTTAATCATTTTATTTAGTTGTGGCGGTGTAGGGGGGGACAGATTAGAGGTGTTTAGACTCGGGGTACATGTTAGGGTGTTAGGTGTAGACAGCTCCCATAGGAATGAATGGGATGTCTGGCAGCAGCGAACTTGTACTTTCGCTATGGTCAGACTCCCATTGATTCCTATGGGATCCGCCGCCTCCAGGGTGGCGGTTTGAAAACCAGGTACGCTGGGCCGTAAAAGTGCTGAGCGTACCTGCTAGTTTTTTGATAACTAGCAAAAGTAGTCAGATTGTGCCGCACTTGTGTGCGGAACATCTGGAGTGACGTAAGAATCGATCTGTGTCGGACTGAGTCTGGCGGATCTAAGCTTATGTCACAATATTCTACTTTTGCCGGTCTCTAGCCTTTGATAACTAAGGCGAATCAGCCTTGCCACAAATACGCTGCGGAATTCCAGCGTATTTGAGGTTGACAGCTTGATAACTACCCCCCATAGTGTGACCATAGGAATAAGCAGAACTAAAAGTGGGTCATATATAGGCTGACCATATTGCCGCTTTAAAAAGGGACACATATGAAAAATACATTTGTCAGGGTTCTTATAACAGAACATTATTCAAAGCATTTCTTTAAACAGCCCTGACATATGTATTTTTCATATGTGTCCCTTTTTAAAGTGGCTATATGGTCAGCCTAGTCATATACTGTGTCCCCAGCATCAGTCATACTTTTTGTAATATATTTAGTGCCCTTGCAGCTAGAACCAGCACCAACAATGTTACAACCCGCGACTTTCTTTGCGCAGGATGAAGCTGAATGGGCTGAGTTAAGGGGCATAAGGGCTAAAACCCCTAAACAGTCATACCTTACCCCATACAAATAAAGAGAGACAACACTAGAACTGATGGTTAAGACCAACATGGTTGCGTTTATTTAATAAACAATTAACTATGCCCCATCCTCCCGCCACAAGAGACAATCCTCTATTAAGGTAGAGGAATGGACTCTTGCCGCCATCACTAAACCAACGCAGCAAATGCATTTTTTATATCAGCAATAAAAATATCAAGGCCCTCGTCAGTCAAATGCACCCTATCCGGGTGATACAAATGACGCTTATCCAGCGACCATGACTGCCTTCCCAGCTCCAAGTTGATCTTCTTTCTGACCCTGTAGGCCGCTCTCGGGGAAGGGAAGGAATGCCAGCAAAGCCTTGCTACCATGTTAGACCAACCTATCTTGAGACCCGGAAGAAAAGCATTCAGCCACCTCACATCCGACTTCATTATATTAATTAAGTTTAGAGCAGGAAGACACTCCATATCATTCCCCCCAGATGTAATAGAATAACATCAGGCTTGCCCCACCGATTGGATGCTTCTATCAACTGTCACGCTGCACTGCTCTAGCCGTTGCTAGGGGCGCGGTGTCTCCTTCCCTGCTCGTTGCCAGGGGCAGTGTCGGCTCCGGATGCGTGCTGACATCATTGCTGCATGCTCCTGATGCTGATCCCAACTCAGAGGCGTGAATACTGTGCCTATTTAAATGTGCTGCTAACGATCTGTCACTGCCCAAGTATAGGTGTTACTTTGTGTGCTCCTGGGTGTGACAGATTGTTCTTTCTATTTTGCATATATACCGTTACTGAACCTGCCTGCCTGATTACTCTTCCTGCCTTAACCCTTCACTGGTGGATTGATTACTGTTGCTGAACCTTCCTGCCTGACTACTCTTCCTGCCTTAACCCTTCACTGCTGGATTGATTACTGTTGCTGAACCTGCCTATCTGACTACTCTACCTGCCTTAACCCTTTAACTGTTGGACTGCCATTCTAGTGGTGTGCCCTTGGACTGCTTTACTGTTGCCAAACCCTGCCTGCCTGACCATTCTAGTGGTTTATCCTTGGACTGCTTTGCTGTTGCCAGACCCTGCCTGCCTGACTAACCATTCTAGTGGTTCACCCTTGGATTGCTCTGCTGTTGCTGCTGGGGACTATCCTGCCTGTGGTGAGTGCCGCCTTCCTCAACTCACTGACTTTCTCTGCTCTGGGATATTCCCTATCATTCTGACTCGACAGACTACTGGCCAAGTTTGGACTGATATAGGAGTATCCCACGAGCGTTACATCTACACTGAAGGCAGCTCCGGCCATGTCATGCCCCTACACCCGAGCCATCGTAACGAAACCAGGGATGGGAAAAACCAAGCTGTGATCCTTCCGGCAAAGCCAGAGTGTGAGAGACAAGGAAGGTTCCTTAGAAGGTACAGTAAAGTGGCTGACGCGTTTCAGCGTTAAGCCTTACTTCAAGCCATTCCCAGCCCTAAGAAAGGCCCAATGCACAAAAGAGTGCCCCACAATCTAGATTTGTGTGGGACTACTCGAGAAGCTTGAAACAAAATAAATCAAAATAAACGATTGCCCCAGGGAACAACATCCCCCACCGCCAGCGCCGCCAAGCTAGCTAACTATTAACTACTGGGAGAACATAGGACTGATATCGCTTTGACTTTCACATACCCAGTCTCTTAATAGCTTCTAAAAGAAACAAGTAAAACTATCCCAGTAAAGGGATATAAAAGAGCGCTGGTGTTTAAAAAGAAAACATTATACAATTTAAAACCAAATTATTGTACTATTGATATAGTAGATCAAGTCTACCGTATTAGTCCTGTTTACTGTCCATATGCTGGTGGTAAATAGGGAATAAAGATGTCCTCTTGAATGGAATAGTGAATCAGGCTGCTCCTCTTGATCCCAGAGAGTGTGGAACAACTGTTGAAGAAGAATAGAGAGAGGGCGCCACAATAGCGTGATATCGTCTGGAATGCAGGTACGGATAAAAGAAGATTTTATGCTTACCAGATGGTGTGGCACTGTACTGTAACCAGTGCAAGAGAGCAGGCTAGCACTTAACAGTGGCTAGTACACTGTAGGAGCCAGGCTCCAAAGGCACTTGTCCTTGTTGCAACTTGGTGTTTCTCTCCTGTTGTCTGGACTTGTATGGACTTCAGGTGCTGCAAATGAGTAATCTTATGTGTGTTGTTCAGATGGTATGTATGAACCACAACACAGACAACTTAAAAAAAAAATGTCTTTTAACATTTTATGACGCGTTTCTCAACCTACAGGGGTTGTTTCATCAGATAAAAAAGTGCATTCCACAAGATGGGAGCCAGTCTGGAGAAGTCCTGTAAACGGGAGTGTGATGAGGTGACAAGAGAGGAGGAGAGTAGGAGGTCATGAGCAGAGCGAAGGGGACGGGAGGGAGAGTATCTGGAGACAAGGTCTGAGATGAAGGGGGGAGCAGTGCAGTTGAGGGCTTTGTATATCTGGCCTCTTAACCTTCTTGGGGCCAGTACCGTCCTCACTACGCTCCTTGTCCCTCTGAGCCTCCATAGAGAGCTTGAACATGTTGACGTACCTGCCCTCCCTGATTTTAGCTACCGTCTTTGGTTTCAAATGGGCGTGCAATGAATACACCATGCACGGGTAAGTATCCCCATGCACTGCCACTCTTCTAGCTGACACCCCAGCGTCAGTTCCAACCGGCACCTGAACGCCACCTCCCCACGGTCAACACCTGAGTAGAAGGCAGTGGCACCCCGGAAACCGTAACGCTACTACATTGAAATGCCAGCATGCACTTCATCATTCTGTACATCCTACGCTGTCCTTTACTGTGAAGCCCTAGGGCACGCTCACCCTCTGGAACTGAGTCACTGCTATCCAGACCTATAGTGTGTGTAAAAGAGTGTGTCGATGCTTGCACAGCTGGCTCACCTGCACCCGTAGATCCTGAAGTCCCAGGCTGACTCCTCGGGGCACCCGATAATCCCGGTCCCATTGTGAGGTTCCCCATAGCTGGAACAGAACTGCCCAGCAACTCCATAACCTGTACCTGTGAGGGCGACAAGAAAGAGATGGGAGCACCCAAAGCACTGGTCCCAGTACCACTAACACTTCCCCCCATCCCCAACATGCTTCTTTCTCCCGCAGGCATATCACCCATTTCACTCCCAGCCATCAAACCAGGAGCCACCTGCCCCCCACTAGCTGCACACATGCACTGACCACATGCTCTACCTGTGCACATGCCCCCCCGCATTTCCTCTCCTGAGACCCCTTGTGACAGTTCATGGTGACTCCCCGACCCACCCGCCCCGCAGATCCCCACAATATCCCCCCTCACTGCACCCCCACCTGCTCCGAGTGCCTTGCCATGTTGGCCATGCAGCCCCCTTCCCGCTCCTCTTACTGCCCGCCTGGACTGGTCTCTACTGAGACCAGGCCCAGGCGCCCCCATCTCACCTGCAGCACGCTTCACTGAAGGTGATCCGCTTCCCTGTTCCGGAATCCTATGCTCCCACTCTCTGCCACGCTACCCAGCCCCTCTCGCCGACGACGCCATACCAGAAGTGATGTCACCCGCAGAACACGAAATGATGCCACCCGACGCACCGGTGGCCCGACTGCGCCTGCTGCAACCCTCCACCGGAACCACCACTGAAGGCAGCCATTATGACCTGGTTGTCTGCGAAGGTCTTTACCAGGGTGAAGATCGCCATCAAGGCCTCTTGGGGTAGCATCCCCATAGCCCCTTCTGGGCCATACCGCAATCCAACACCCCCTCTCACCACCCCCTCACCCTGCACCCTATGACTGACCACTCCCTGCCCAGCATCCTGTGTAACGGATGGTCCCACCAAAACCGGGGCCACCGCAGAAGGCCCCCGGCCTCCCCCAGCCCTCAGATCTCCAAACCCTGACTGCTCCCCAGACTGACCAGGGGAAAAAGACACACAACCTTGCCTGCCCTGTCTCAGAGGCCCCGACACCAGCTCCTGACTAGGAGGAATCACATCCTCATCACCCCCACTTATCTGCTCTCTTGCAGGCATCCCGCCCGGAGAAGAACCCTCTACGCCATCCCTGAACCTCAGAGACGGAAGAGAAGATCGTCGTGATCGATTCATAGCAGCAACACGGAAAAAATTGCCACGACAGTCATCCATGAAAGAGGGAGAGAAAATGGCCCCCGCAGCTTAAATAGGTAAAACATTCTCCCACCCCAAAACTGCAGCAATGTTGCACAAACCTTACATGCCCAGTTCTGCCTGTAGAGGTCAGGCCCTTAAGTCGTTCCAGGCTGAATAGCAGCCCTACACTTTAATTTTGTAACATGACAGCTAACTAAATGCTGGAAAAGATAGAAGCAGCGTAGATGATCTCACCTTTATGACGAGGACCCTTTATAAACTCACAGTCATCTATGACTCTGGCCCATTGTGTCCTGAATCCTCTTTTGCAAAAATGTGTTTTTGCCACTAGTTTAATAGCAGTTAAAGGGACAGTCTAGTCAAAATTAAACTTTTATGATTCAGATAGGGCATGCAATTTTAGACAACTTTCCAATTCACTTTTATCATCAAATTTGCTTTGATCTCTTGGTATTCTTAGTTGAAAGCTAACCCTAGGTAGGCTAATATGTTAATTTCTAAGCCATTAAAGGCCAACTCTTATCTCAAATAATTTGACAGTGGAGTTACTTATGAGAGGGCACTGATTGGCTAAAATGCAAGTCTGACAAAAGAATTGAGATAAGGGGCAGTCTGCAGAGTCTTAGATACAAGGTAATCACAGAGGTAAAAAAGTGTATTAATATAACAGTATTTGGTTATGCAACACAGGGAAATGGATAATAAAGGGATTATCTATTTTTTTAAAACAATAACAATTCTGGAGTAGACTGTCCCTTTAATTTGAATGTATTTGCTCTGCTGTTTTTTTACAGAAACTAACATTACAAAATAACTGATCACTTTGATTTATTATTCAATTACTGTTGTATAACACATTTATTTGAGGGTCTATAACACTGTTCCCTCTGAGGTGTGCACTCGCGCACGCATACCTCCTTTTTTTAGCACTCAGACCGGGGCCAAGTAGTTATTTATTTTTTATTGATAGGTTGTTTTATCATAGTTGTTTACTACAGTTATAACATTTTCAGGTTTGACTAATCTCAAGAATAAAGTGCACAGATCTTTTAGTCCATTTGCCAAAAATTGCACTGGTCAAAATATTTGAGCACACTGCTCAAAAAAATTACAGAGAGCATTGATCAATAGGCTTTTAAGTGGTTGTGTACATGGCAAAGAAATACAAATTTTGCTTTATTAAAAAAAAGTTAAATAAACTTGTAAACTTGTCTCTAGCAAAACCTATAAGCATTTCTATTGACAGTTGTTATGGTGCATGAGCATATTTAGATATGTCTACTTGTATTATGTAATCACTGATCAAATACAATGTGCTAGTGCAGGGAGCATATTTAGATATGCTCTATGTGCCAGTGCAAACCAAAAGAACCCATTCAAGTAGTGATTACTTTTACTAGAACTAGACATGTGCATTCGTTTTCAAAAAACAAAAACAAAAAAACTATTTATTTTCTTTTACATTTTTAAAATAATGTATGATGCCAACAGGCATTATCCAATGAATGCAAACCAGCAAGGAGCAGCAGAAGAGATTGACAGTTTCTCTCAGCCTGTGATTGGAAGTCTGTGATGTTTTTTAGCCAACCAGCATTTTCAGGGGGTGGGAGGGCGATTTTACACTTATTGCAGACTGCCCAGAGGCTCAGATCTGTGTTATTCTAACTTCACTGCGTTAGCAGAATAGCAATCACAGTTGCCAGTTACTCTGTTATTGTGCCCCCAGATATTCTGTTTTTAAAAAAAGTTTACTTATTGGACTTAAATATATTATATATACTGTAGTATAGTGCGCTACTTATCTTATTTATCTGAGTTAAAATACAAGTTGTTTGATTACATTTTCAGAAGTTAGTAGTTCTAATTTTAAAAATATATTAACCCTTTTTTTTGCTTAGCTAAGCGGCTGCTGGATTTGTGCTTAGTATCCCAAATATTTCCTTTCATGATTCAGATAGAGCAAGAGCTTACATTTGTAAGTAACTGTTTATTTTATTTGTATTACCTATTTTGCATCATTATCATGGTATCCTTTATTGAAGGTGCAGCAATGCACTACTTGGAGGGAATTAGCTGAACACTTTGTTAAGCCAATGAGAATAGGTATAAATATGCAGCCACCAATCATCTGCTAGCTCCATTCCTGCTCCTGATCCTCAGCCTTCCTGTAGATATGCTTTTCAACAAAGGATACTAAGAAAATAAAGCAA
>NC_069503.1:1134156194-1134193694 GCF_027579735.1 Bombina bombina
ATCATGTTTATACACAGCACCCTCAGACAGACAGTACAGTAATCAGACAGTAATATTTATATGTTATATAATACAGCTTATACATGTAACCTAAAGGTAGTTTTATATCATGTTTATACACAGCACCCTCAGACAGTACAGTACTGTAATCAGACAGGTAATATTTATATGTTATATAATACAGCTTATACATGTAACTAAAGGTAGTTTTATATCATGTTTATACACAGCATCCTCAGACAGACAGACTGTACTGTAATCAGACAGGGAATATTTATATGTTATATAATACAGCTTATACATGTAACCTAAAGATAGTTTTATATCATGTTTATACACAGCACCCTCAGACAGACAGTACAGTAATCAGACAGGTAATATTTATATGTTATATAATACAGCTTATACATGTAAACTAAAGGTAGTTTTATATCATGTTTATACACAGCACCCTCAGACAGACAGTACTGTAATCAGACAGGTAATATTTATATGTTATATAATACAGCTTGTACATGTAACCTTAAGGTAGTTTTATATCATGTTTATACAAAGCACCCTCAGACAGACAGTACTGTAATCAGACAGGTAATATTTATATGTTATATAATACAGCTTATACATGTAACCTAAAGGTAGTTTTATATCATGTTTATACACAGCACCCTCAGACAGACAGTACTGTAATCAGATAGGTAATATTTATATGTTATATAATACAGCTTGTACATGTAACCTTAAGGTAGTTTTATATCATGTTTATACAAAGCACCCTCAGACAGACAGTACTGTAATCAGACAGGTAATATTTATATGTTATATAATACAGCTTATACATGTAACCTAAAGGTAGTTTTATATCATGTTTATACACAGAACCCTCAGACAGACAGTACAGTACTGTAATCAGACAGGTAATATTTATATGTTATATAATACAGCTTATACATGTAACCTAAAGGTAGTTTTATATCAGTTTATACACAGCACCCTCAGACAGACAGTACAGTACTGTAATCAGACAGTAATATTTATATGTTATATAATACAGCTTATACATGTAACCTAAAGGTAGTTTTATATCAGTTTATACACAGCACCATCAGACCGACAGTACAGTAATCAGACAGGTAATATTTATATGTTATATAATACAGCTTATACATGTAACCTAAAGGTAGTTTTATATCATGTTTATACACGGCACCCTCAGACAGACAGTACGGCAATCAGACAGTAATATTTATACGTTATATAATACAGCTTATACATGTAACCTAAAGGTAGTTTTATATCATGTTTATACACAGAACCCTCAGACAGACAGTACAGTAATCAGACAGGTAATATTTATATGTTATATAATACAGCTTATACATGTAACCTAAAGGTAGTTTTATATCAGTTTATACACAGCACCCTCAGACAGACAGTACAGTACTGTAATCAGACAGTAATATTTATATGTTATATAATACAGCTTATACATGTAACCTAAAGGTAGTTTTATATCAGTTTATACACAGCACCCTCAGACAGACAGACAGTACTGTAATCAGACAGGTAATATTTATATGTTATATAATACAGCTTATACATGTAACCTAAAGGTAGTTTTATATCATGTTTATACACAGCACCCTCAGACAGACAGTACTGTAATCAGATAGGTAATATTTATATGTTATATAATACAGCTTATACATGTAACCTAAAGGTAGTTTTATATCATGTTTATACACAGCACCCTCAGACAGACAGTACTGTAATCAGACAGGTAATATTTATATGTTATATAATACAGATTACACATGTAACCTAAAGGTAGTTTTATATCATGTTTATACACAGCACCCTCAGACAGACAGTACAGTACTGTAATCAGACAGGTAATATTTATATGTTATATAATACAGCTTATACATGTAACCTAAAGGTAGTTTTATATCATGTTTATACACAGCACCCTCAGACAGACAGTACTGTAATCAGACAGGTAATATTTATATTTTATATAATACAGCTTATACATGTAACCTACAGGTAGTTTTATATCATGTTTATACACAGCACCCTCAGACAATACAGTACTGTAATCAGACAGGTAATATTTATATGTTATATAATACAGCTTATACATGTTACCTAAAGGTAGTTTTATATCATGTTTATACACAGCACCCTCAGACAGACAGTACAGTAATCAGACAGGTATATTTATATGTTATATAATACAGCTTATACATGTAACTAAAGGTAGTTTTATATCATGTTTATACACAGCACCCTCAGACAGAAAGTACAGTAATCAGACAGGTAATATTTATATGTTATATAATACAGCTTATACATGTAACCTAAAGGTAGTTTTATATCATGTTTATACACAGCACCCTCAGACAGTACTGTAATCAGACAGGTAATATTTATATGTTATATAATACAGCTTATACATGTAACCTAAAGGTAGTTTTATATCATGTTAATACACAGCACCCTCAGACAGACAGTACTGTAATCAGACAGTAATATTTATATGTTATATAATACAGCTTATACATGTAACCTAAAGGTAGTTTTATATCATGTTTATACACATCACCCTCAGACAGACAGTACAGTACTGTAATCAGACAGGTAATATTTATATGTTATATAATACAGCTTATACATGTAACCTAAAGGTAGTTTTATATCATGTTTATACACGGCACCCTCAGACAGACAGTACGGCAATCAGACAGTAATATTTATATGTTATATAATACAGCTTATACATGTAACCTAAAGGTAGTTTTATATCATGTTTATACACAGAACCCTCAGACAGACAGTACAGTAATCAGACAGGTAATATTTATATGTTATATAATATAGCTTATACATGTAACCTAAAGGTAGTTTTATATCAGTTTATACACAGCACCCTCAGACAGACAGTACAGTACTGTAATCAGACAGTAATATTTATATGTTATATAATACAGCTTATACATGTAACCTAAAGGTAGTTTTATATCAGTTTATACACAGCACCCTCAGACAGACAGTACAGTACTGTAATCAGACAGTAATATTTATATGTTATATAATACAGCTTATACATGTAACCTAAAGGTAGTTTTATATCAGTTTATACACAGCACCCTCAGACAGACAGACAGTACTGTAATCAGACAGGTAATATTTATATGTTATATAATACAGCTTACACATGTAACCTATAGGTAGTTTTATATCATGTTTATACACAGCACCCTCAGACAGACAGTACAGTACTGTAATCAGACAGGTAATATTTATATGTTATATAATACAGCTTATACATGTAACCTAAAGGTAGTTTTATATCATGTTTATACACAGCACCCTCAGACAGACAGTACTGTAATCAGACAGGTAATATTTATATGTTATATAATACAGCTTATACATGTAACCTACAGGTAGTTTTATATCATGTTTATACACAGCACCCTCAGACAGTACAGTACTGTAATCAGACAGGTAATATTTATATGTTATATAATACAGCTTATACATGTAACCTAAAGGTTGTTTTATATCATGTTTATACACAGCACCCTCAGACAGACAGTACAGTACTGTAATCAGACAGGTAATATTTATATGTTATATAATACATCTTATACATGTAACCTAAAGGTAGTTTTATATCATGTTTATACACAGCACCCTCAGACAGACAGTACTGTAATCACACAGTAATATTTATATGTTATATAATACAGCTTATAGATGTAACCTAAAGGTAGTTTTATATCATGTTTATACACAGCACCCTCAGACAGACAGTACTGTAATCAGACAGGTAATATTTATATGTTATATAATACAGCTTATACCTGTAAATAAAGGTAGTTTTATATCATGTTTATACACAGCACCCTCAGACAGACAGTACAGTACTGTAATCAGACAGGTAATATTTATATGTTATATAATATAGCTTATACATGTAACCTAAAGGTAGTTTTATATCATGTTTATACACAGCACTCTCACACAGACAGACAGTACTGTAATCAGACAGTAATATTTATATGTTATATAATACAGCTTATACATGTAACCTAAAGGTAGTTTTATATCATGTTTATACAAAGCACCCTCAGACAGTACAGTACTGTAATCAGACAGGTAATATTTATATGTTATATAATACAGCTTATACGTGTAACCTAAAGGTAGTTTTATATCATGTTTATACACAGCACCCTCAGACAGTACAGTACTGTAATCAGACAGGTAATATTTATATGTTATATAATACAGCTTATACGTGTAACCTAAAGGTAGTTTTATATCATGTTTATACACAGCACCCTCAGACAGACAGTACTGTAATCAGACATGTAATAGTTATATGTTATATAATACAGCTTATACATGTAACCTAAAGGTAGTTTTATATCATGTTTATACACAGCACCCTCAGACAGACAGTACAGTAATCAGACAGGTAATATTTATATGTTATATAATTCAGCTTATACATGTAACCTAAAGGTAGTTTTATATCATGCTTATACACAGCACCCTCAGAAAGACAGTACTGTAATCAGACAGGTAATATTTATATGTTATATTATACAGCTTATACATGTAACCTAAAGGTAGTTTTATATCATGATTATACACAGCACCCTCAGACAGACAGTACAGTACTGTAATCAGACAGGTAATATTTATATGTTATATAATACAGCGTATACATGTAACCTAAAGGTAGTTTTATATCATGTTTATACACAGCACCCTCAGACAGACAGAACAGTACAGTAATCAGACAGTAATATTTATATGTTATATAATACAGCTTATACATGTAACCTAAAGATAGTTTTATATCATGTTTATACACAGCAACCTCAGACAGACAGTACTGTAATCAGACAGTAATATTTATATGTTATATAATACAGCTTATACATGTAACCTAAAGGTAGTTTTATATCATGTTTATACACAGCACCCTCAGACAGACAGTACTGTAATCAGACAGGTAATATTTATATGTTATATAATACAGCTTATACATGTAACCTAAAGGTAGTTTTATATCATGTTTATACACAGCACCCTCAGACAGACAGTACTTTAATCAGACAGGTAATATGTATATGTTATATAATACAGCTTATACATGTAACCTAAAGGTAGTTTTATATCATGTTTATACACAGCACCCTCAGACAGACAGTACAGTACTGTAATCAGACAGGTAATATTTATATGTTATATAATACCGCTTATACATATAACCTAAAGGTAGTTTTATATCATGTTTATACACAGCACCCTCAGACAGACAGTACTGTAATAAGACAGGTAATATTTATACGCAGCACCCTCAGACAGACAGTACTGTAATAAGACAGGTAATATTTATATGTTATATAATACAGCTTATACATGTAACCTAAAGGTAGTTTTATATCATGTTTATACACAGCACCCTCAGACAGACAGTACTGTAATCAGACAGGTAATATTTATATGTTATATAATACAGCTTATACATGTAACCTAAAGGTAGTTTTATATCATGTTTATACACAGCACCCTCAGACAGACAGTACTTTAATCAGACAGGTAATATTTATATGTTATATAATACAGCTTATACATGTAACCTAAAGGTAGTTTTATATCATGTTTATACACAGCACCCTCAGACAGACAGTACTGTAATCAGACAGGTAATATTTATATGTTATATAATACAGCTTATACATGTAACCTAAAGGTAGTTTTATATCATGTTTATACACAGCACCCTCAGACAGACAGTACTTTAATCAGACAGGTAATATTTATATGTTATATAATACAGCTTATACAGTTAACCTAAAGGTAGTTTTATATCATGTTTATACACAGCACCCTCAGACAGACAGTACAGTACTGTAATCAGACAAGTAATATTTATATGTTATATAATACAGCTTATATATGTAACCTAAAGGTAGTTTTATATCATGTTTATACACAGCACCCTCAGACAGACAGTACTGTAATAAGACAGGTAATATTTATATGTTATATAATACAGCTTATACATGTAACCTAAAGGTAGTTTTATATCATGTTTATACACAGCACCCTCAGACAGACAGTACTGTAATAAGACAGGTAATATTTATATGTTATATAATACAGCTTATACATGTAACCTAAAGGTAGTTTTATATCATGTTTATACACAGCACCCTCAGACAGACAGTACTGTAATAAGACAGGTAATATTTATATGTTATATAATACAGCTTATACATGTAACCTAAAGGTAGTTTTATATCATGTTTATACACAGCACCCTCAGACAGACAGTACAGTAATCAGACAGGTAATATCTAATATTTATACGTTATATAATACAGCTTATACATGTAACCTAAAGGTAGTTTTATATCATGTTTATACACAGCACCCTCAGACAGTACAGTACTGTTATCAGACAGGTAATATTTATATGTTATATAATACAGCTTATACATGTAACCTAAAGGAAGTTTTATATCATGTTTATACACAGCATCCTCAGATAGACAGTACAGTAATCAGACAGGTAATATTTATATGTTATATAACACAGCTTATACATGTAACCAAAAGGTAGTTTTATATCATGTTTATACACAGCACCCTCAGACAGACAGTACTGTAATCAGACAGGTAATATTTATGTTATATAATACAGCTTATACATGTAACCTAAAGGTAGTTTTATATCATGTTTATACACAGCACCCTCAGACAGACAGTACAGTACAGTAATCAGACAGGTAATATTTATATGTTATATAATACAGCTTATACATGTAACCTAAAGGTAGTTTTATATCATGTTTATACACAGCACCCTCAGACAGACAGTACTGTAATCACACAGGTAATATTTATATGTTATATAATACACCTTATACATGTAGCTAAAGGTAGTTTTATATCATGTTTATACACAGCACCCTCAGACAGACAGTACAGTACAGTAATCAGACAGGTAATATTTATATGTTATATAATACAGCTTATACATGTAACCTAAAGGTAGTTTTATATCATGTTTATACACAGCACCCTCAGACAGACAGTACTGTAATCAGACAGTAATATTTATATGTTATATAATACAGCTTATACATGTAACCTAAAGGTAGTTTTATATCATGTTTATACACAGCACCCTCAGACAGACAGTACTGTAATCAGACAGGTAATATTTATATGTTATATAATACAGCTTATACATGTAACCTAAAGGTAGTTTTATATCATGTTTATACACAGCACCCTCAGACAGACAGTACAGTACTGTAATCAGACAGGTAATATTTATATGTTATATAATACAGCTTATACATGTAACCTAAAGGTAGTTTTATATCATGTTTATACACAGCACCCTCAGACAGACAGTACTGTAATCAGACAGGTAATATTTATATGTTATATAATACAGCTTATACATGTAACCTAAAGGTAGTTTTATATCATGTTTATACACAGCACCCTCAGACAGACAGTACTGTAATCAGACAGGTAATATTTATATGTTATATAACACAGCTTATACATGTAACCTAAAAGTAGTTTTATATCATGTTTATACACAGCACCCTCAGACAGACAGACAGTACAGGAATCAGACAGGTAATATTTATATGTTATATAATACAGCTTATACATGTAACCTAAAGGTAGTTTTATATCATGTTTATACACAGCACCCTCAGACAGACAGTACTGTAATCAGACAGGTAATATTTATATGTTATATAATACAGCTTATACATGTAACTAAAGGTAGTTTTATATCATGTTTATACACAGCACCCTCAGACAGACATTACAGTACTGTAATCAGACAGGTAATAATTATATGTTATATAATATAGCTTATACATGTAACCTAAAGGTAGTTTTATATCATGTTTATACACAGCATCCTCAGACAGACAGTACTGTAATCAGACAGGTAATATTTATATGTTATATAATACAGCTTATACATGTAACCTAAAGGTAGTTTTATATCATGTTTATACACAGCACCCTCACACAGACAGTACAGTAATCAGACAGGTAATATTTATATGTTATATAATACAGCTTATACATGTAACCTAAAGGTAGTTTATATCATGTTTATACACAGCACCCTCAGACAGACAGTACAGTACTGTAATCAGACAGGTAATTTTTATATGTTATATAATACAGCTTATACATGTAACCTAAAGGTAGTTTTATATCATGTTTATACACAGCACCCTCACACAGACAGTACAGTAATCAGACAGGTAATATTTATATGTTATATAATACAGCTTATACATGTAACCTAAAGGTAGTTTTATATCAGTTTATACACTGCCCCCTCATACAGACAGTACAGTAATCAGAAAGGTAATATTTATATGTTATATAATACAGCTTATACATGTAACCTAAAGGTAGTTTTATATCATGTTTATACACAGCACCCTCATACAGTACAGTACAGTAATAAGATAGGTCATATTTATATGTTATATAATACTGCTTATACATGTAACCTAAAGGTAGTTTTATATCATATTTATACACAGTACCCTCAGACAGTACTGTAATCAGACAGGTAATATTTATATGTTATATAATACAGCTTATACATGTAACCTAAAGGTAGTTTTATATCATGTTTATACACAGCACCCTCAGACAGACAGTACTGTAATCAGACAGTAATATATATATGTTATATAATACAGCTTATACATGTAACCTAAAGGTAGTTTTATATCATGTTTATACACAGCACCCTCAGACAGACAGTACTGTAATCAGACAGTAATATTTATATGTTATATAATACAGCTTATACATGTAACCTAAAGGTAGTTTTATATCATGTTTATACACAGCACCCTCAGACAGACAGTACGGTACTGTAATCAGACAGTAATATTTATATGTTATATAATACAGCTTATACATGTAACCTAAAGGTAGTTTTATATCATGTTTATACACAGCACCCTCAGACAGACAGTACAGTAATCAGACAGTAATATTTATATGTTATATAATACAGCTTATACATGTAACCTAAAGGTAGTTTTATATCATGTTTATACACAGCACCCTCAGACAGACACTACTGTAATCAGACAGGTAATATTTATATGTTATATAATACAGCTTATACATGTAACCTAAAGGTAGTTTTATATCATGTTTATACACAGCACCCTCAGACAGACATACAGTAATCAGACAGGTAATATTTATATGTTATATAATAGAGCTTATACATGTAACCTAAATGTAGTTTTATATCATGTTTATACACAGCACCCTCAGACAGACAGTACTGTAATCAGACAGGTAATATTTATATGTTATATAATACAGCTTATACATGTAACCTACAGGTAGTTTTATATCATGTTTATACACATCACCCTCAGACAGACATACAGTAATCAGACAGGTAATATTTATATGTTATATAATAGAGCTTATACATGTAACCTAAATGTAGTTTTATATCATGTTTATACACAGCACCCTCAGACAGACAGTACTGTAATCAGACAGTAATATTTATATGTTATATAATACAGCTTATACATGTAACCTACAGGTAGTTTTATATCATGTTTATACACAGCACCCTCAGACAGACATACAGTAATCAGACAGGTAATATTTATATGTTATATAATAGAGCTTATACATGTAACCTAAATGTAGTTTTATATCATGTTTATACACAGCACCCTCAGACAGACAGTACTGTAATCAGGCAGGTAATATTTATATGTTATATAATACAGCTTATACATGTAACCTAAAGGTAGTTTTATATCATGTTTATACACAGCACCCTCAGACAGACAGTACTGTAATCAGACAGTAATATTTATATGTTATATAATACAGCTTATACATGTAACCTAAAGGTAGTTTTATATCATGTTTATATACACTACCCTCAGACAGTACAGTACAGTAATCAGACAGTAATATTTATATGTTATATAATACAGCTTATACATGTAACCTAAAGGTAGTTTTATATCATGTTTATACACAGCACCCTCAGACAGACATACAGTAATCAGACAGGTAATATTTATATGTTATATAATAGAGCTTATACATGTAACCTAAATGTAGTTTTATATCATGTTTATACACAGCACCCTCAGACAGACAGTACTGTAATCAGACAGGTAATATTTATATGTTATATAATACAGCTTATACATGTAACCTACAGGTAGTTTTATATCATGTTTATACACAGCACCCTCAGACAGACATACAGTAATCAGACATGTAATATTTATATGTTATATAATAGAGCTTATACATGTAACCTAAATGTAGTTTTATATCATGTTTATACACAGCACCCTCAGACAGACAGTACTGTAATCAGACAGTAATATTTATATGTTATATAATACAGCTTATACATGTAACCTACAGGTAGTTTTATATCATGTTTATACACAGCACCCTCAGACAGACATAATCAGACAGGTAATATTTATATGTTATATAATAGAGCTTATACATGTAACCTAAATGTAGTTTTATATCATGTTTATACACAGCACCCTCAGACAGACAGTACTGTAATCAGGCAGGTAATATTTATATGTTATATAATACAGCTTATACATGTAACCTAAAGGTAGTTTTATATCATGTTTATACACAGCACCCTCAGACAGACAGTACTGTAATCAGACAGTAATATTTATATGTTATATAATACAGCTTATACATGTAACCTAAATGTAGTTTTATATCATGTTTATATACACTACCCTCAGACAGTACAGTACAGTAATCAGACAGTAATATTTATATGTTATATAATACAGCTTATACATGTAACCTAAAGGTAGTTTTATATCAGTTTATACACAGCACCCTCAGACAGTACAGTACTGTAATCAGACAGGTAATATTTATATGTTATATAATACAGCTTATACATGTAACCTAAAGGTAGTTTTATATCATGTTTATACACAGCACCCTCAGACAGTACAGTACTGTAATCAGACAGGTAATATTTATATGTTATATAATACAACTTATACATGTAACCTAAAGGTAGCTTTATATCATGTTTATACATAGCACCCTCAGACAGACAGTACTGTAATCAGACAGGTAATATTTATATGTTACATAATACAGCTTATACATGTAACCTAAAGGTAGTTTTATATCATGTTTATACACAGCACCCTCAGACAGACAGTACAGTAATCAGACAGTAACATTTATATGTTATATAATACAGCTTATACATGTAACCTAAAGGTAGTTTTATATCATGTTTATAAACAGCACCCTCAGACAGACAGTACTGTAATCAGACAGGTAATATTTATATGTTATATAATACAGCTTATACATGTAACCTAAAGGTAGTTTTATATCATGTTTATACACAGCACCCTCAGACAAACAGTACAGTAATCAGACAGGTAATATTTATATGTTATATAATACAGCTTATACATGTAACCTAAAGGTAGTTTTATATCATGTTTATAC
The DNA here is from genome assembly GCF_027579735.1 of Bombina bombina. Classification (NCBI taxonomy): domain Eukaryota; kingdom Metazoa; phylum Chordata; class Amphibia; order Anura; family Bombinatoridae; genus Bombina; species Bombina bombina. The sequence goes on from NC_069503.1 coordinate 1,134,167,784, forward strand.
ACAGCACCCTCAGACAGACTGTACAGTAATCAGACAGGTAATATTTATATGTTATATAATACAGCTTATACATGTAACCTAAACGTAGTTTTATATCATGTTTATACACAGCACCCTCAGACAGACAGACAGTACAGTAATCAGACAGGTAATATGTATATGTTATATAATACAGCTTATACATGTAACCTAAAGGTAGTTTTATATCATGTTTATACACAGTACCCTCAGAAAGATAGTACAGTACTCTAATCAGACAGGTAATATTAGTCGTTTTAAATAAATACAGAACTCAAAAACCAAAGACCCAGGCATGGAAAAACAGTATTTAATTTTATTTTTTAAACACATATTAATTAAAAAGCTTGGATTTCTAAATAAGTTTGGATTTTGGAATTCTGGATTACTACCTGTATTTATAAAAGGAAGTCAGATCCAGGGAATTCAATGCCAAGAAAACTTTCAATAGAAAGATAAAAAGTATAGAATTGCCTTACTCAGCACAGCATTTATATAATATAGATATAAAACTATTAATACAATATATTATTTAATTATGGAATTTAATTTGATTGGTAACGCATCACCACAATCCTATTATGTCACTCTTATTAGCATATTTAAATTCATATTTGGAGCTCCGCCAACACATACGCAAGTGTATTGTCTGAAGTCTACTGCTGGATTAGCGCATGCGAGTGTTAATGTTATCACACTATTGTGGCGCCTTCTTTCTTTGCTGTCATTCCAGGCACATACAACCTGTCACTGTCTTTTTAGCAACATCACTGTACTTTAGTTAAACATGGCAGCGTTGGGGGACATCATCACAAGGTCACCTGTCTGCGCAAAAGATTTGTGACTATGTCTCACATTGCAATACACAAGTTGAAAACAGCAGCACAGTGTTCAACTTTATTCACTGATCTCATAACGTGCTGCTTTAAACGGGTGTTTGTATCGTACTGACTAGAGCATTACTTTATTGGCTCAGATCGCTTTCTCACTCTTCTTTCTCTGATGTTGCTGATACTACATCTGGAAAAACACTCCATTCACGTAACCGCCTAGTCTGTGATGTCACCGAAAAGCTCTTCAATGCATTGTACAGTAAGAGCTTGTGCAACTGGAACACCAGAACTGCAGTGAAATAGCAAACCCAGGTTGCCCATCATGATTGGCTAATGCAAATTAGACTAAGAGGCCAATTTAACAAGTGCGGATCAGGTCCGCAAGACATTGATGAATGCGGAAAGCAATACACTCTCTGTATTCAGCATTGCACCAGCAGCTCACAAGAGCTGCTGGTGCAACGCCGCCCCCTGCAGACTCGCGGCCAATGGGCTGCCAGCAGGGGGTGTCAATCAACCCGATCGTACTCGATTGGGTTGAATTCCGGCGATTTCTGTCCACCTGCTCCAAGTAGGGGGACAGGGTTATGGAGCAGCGGTCTTTGTGACCGCTGCTCCATAACTTGTGTTTCTGGCGAGTCTTCAGACTCACCAGAAACACGAGCCGTTAAGCTCCGTTCGGAGCTTGATAGATAGGCCCCTAAAGGTGGGTTTGGAAACAATCCAGGTTTCAGATGAAGATTGTGGCAAAATGGTGTAGAAGCAAAAGCGCAAGGTATTGGGCACATTTATGTTTACAAATAACCTGTGCAATAATATAATAATATTTTTTGCCCTTACTATGCCTTTAACCATGACACTGTACTCCCCACAATGATATTAAAGGGACAATAGTATAATAACCTAGTTGCCCAAAGAAGTAAAAACTCTTTACTCGTGTGCAAACATGATCACATATTCTCAAGTGCGCTAACCCGACATGAAAATATGAATATTTCACATTCCAATGTTCTTCACATAGAATAATATGTTATTCATAAATACATATTTCTACATATATCTGATGCTATTTTGCACAAATATATATTTATAGCTATGTATATATATATATATATATATATATATATATATATATATATATATATATGTATATATATATATAGATGATTATAGACTCACAAGCCACTTTATTAGGTACACCTTGCTACTATTGGGTTGGACCCCCTTTTGCCTTCAGAACTGCCTTAATTCTTCATGGCATAGATTCAACAAGGTGTTGGAAACATTCCTCAGAGATTTTGGTCCATATTGACATAATAGCATCACAGAGTTGCAGATTTGTGGGCTGCACATTCCTGATGCAAATCTCTTGTTCCACCACATCCCAAAGGTGCTCAATTGGATTGAGATCTGGTGACTGTGACGGCCATTGGAGTACAGTGAACTCATTGTCATGTTCAAGAAACCAGTTTGAGATTATTTGAGCTTTGTGACATGGTGCATTATCCTACTGAAATTAGCCATCAGAAGATGGGTAAACTGTAGTCATAAAGGGATGGACATGGTCAGCAACAATACTCAGGTAGGCCGTGGCATTTAAACAATGCTCAATTGGTAATAAAAGGCCCAAAGGGTGCCAAGAAAATATCCCCTGCACCATTACACCACCACCACCAGCCTGAACCGTTGATACAAAGCAGGATGGATCCATGCTTTCATGTTTTTTATGCCAAATTCTGACCCTACCATCTCAATGTCGCAGCTGAAATCGAGACTCATCAGACCAGGCAACATTTTTCCAATCTTCTATTGCCCAATTTTGGGGAGCCTGTGCGAATTGTAGCCTAAGTTTCCTGTTCTTAGCTGACAGGAGTGGCACCCAGTGTGGTCTTTTGCTGCTGTAGCCCATCTGCTTCAAGGTTCGACGTGTTGTGCATTCAGAGATTGTTTACTGCATACCTTGGTTGTAACGAGTGGTTATTTGAGTTAATGCTGCCTTTCTATCATCTCGTACCAGTCTGCCCATTATCCTCTGACCTCTGACATCAACAAGGCATTTTCATCCAAACAACTGCCATTTACTGAATATTTTCACATTTTCTAAATATAATTTTTATTAAGGTTTTCCTTAAATACATCAACATGCTGGTATATGTTTACTTAAATGAAAATACAGTTCATCAAAATTAGAATCAGAAAGAAACGGTGCATCATCTTGATATAGATATTTGTAAATTCATCCCCTCATCTAGCTTCTCTTTACATTCCTTAAAAAACCTCATAAAATGTAATTCATACCATTCTTTGGGGTTTTTACTTAGTATTATTCCTAAATATTTGATTTTGGTAGTTTCTTTAAACGGGTGATTAACCTGACAATTTAATGGTTTAAATAACCAAAGACGTTCAGATTTTGTAAAATTAATTTTGTTTCCAGAGAATGCGCTAAATACATTGATGTCCTTTAATAGTATTGGTAAATTAGCTTCCAGATTACTAAGAAATATAATTAGATCATCCGCATAAAGGGATAATACGAAGCTTTGATCACCTAATGGAATACCATCAATATGTTTATGAAGTAAGGTGGCTAGTGGTTCTAAACAGATATTAAAATGTAAAGCGACCTAGGTGGTCCCATGTCCTGACAATTTTGTTACATATGGAATCCATGGAAAGTCCTATATTTGCTGCTAATAATAAAATTGACATTCATTGCATGAGCTTTACTAAAATGAATTTTGGTCCTACGCGTCATTTGCCATGATTTCACCTACCCCCACTGAGGGGGGAGCAGGGAGAGAAAGAATGAATTCCCTCCTCTTTTTTTCTCTTTTCCCCCTTTCCTTTCTCTTCCTTCCCCCCTTCCTCTTTTCCTGTGATCGAGAGAAAAGAAAATAATTTATTTTTGGTTTATTAGTTGTCAATGGGGGTAATGGCTCCTAGGTAGTAGTTCTTATTGTTATTACTTTCTCAAGGTTAAAGAGAACAGCTGTTTATAATTTTGGTTATAGTATCTGTATAGGACACATTTGTACTAAAGGTCTCATCATTTACACTGTCATGATGTGAGATGTGTGTTCATTATGTTATTCTGTTTTTCTTTATTGGTTTTGTCATGTGTTATGATTTGGAATTCCGTTAAACATCTAATTGTGCTTAGGCTATGTCCTAACAGAAAGCAATGTATGTACTGTGAATCTAGTGCTATTGTACTAATATAAAACTTCAATAAAAATGTATTAAAAAAAAAAGTAAAGTCGAGAGCGGGCACCCCTGTCTAGTACCTCTCTGTAACTTGAAGTGTTCTGTTATTGATCCATTGATAATAATAGATAAAATTGGTTCATTGTAAATCAACTTAACAAAATTGACAAAGTGACCTACAAACCCAAACTTCTCTAGCGTCTTAAACATATGATTCCAGCTTATAAAATCGAAAGCTTTTTCAGCATCGAGTGTAAACAATGCTAAGCTATGTATAGCTAGAGATTTATTTTGTTGGTTTTTATACCAAATATGATCTAATACTAACATAACCTTTCTCATATTCGTAACTGGATTCCTACCACACATAAACCCTACCTGATCTTCATGGATAATTTTTCCGAGATATACTTTCAATCGGTTTGCCATAATTGATGTTCATAATTTATCATCACAATTAAGTAGGGAGATAGGTCTATAGGAGGATAGATCTTCCAGATCCTTATCTTTTTTAAGAATTAAGGCTATATTTGAATATGCAAAGTATTGTTAACAATTCTTACAATTACCATAGTCTTAAAAGTAATAATTTAAAGGAACTCTTAAAAGAACTCTTAAAAGAGTAATAATTTTAGAGTACAAATATAATATTTAGACTTAAAGGTTATTTAATATGAGGAATTTTAGATCCTTAATCTGACTTGTAAAGTGCGTATATATATATATATATATATATATATGTATATTTATGCAATACTTTCTGATTTTATCCCAGAGTGACAATATAACTACGTCCATAAAATATATCTGTTTATTTACACAGCTTTTTATGGCTCATTGAAGAATTAACAATTAAAGTCTAACTAATCCAGATATATATTTATGTTTTCTTGACCATGAAAGGCATAAATTATATGAAATCTAGCTTATTATTTAGCTAGAAAGGGGCTTATAATGTAAAAATTGTAGCTATGGGATTAAATATTTCTATATTATATTAATAGATAGAACTGACTAAGTTCTAGTTTAAAATATTGCATAAATACACATATAGATGAGAAACTGATAAATAACCCAATGCAATAAGACTCTTAAAATTACTGTTGGTTTCAAAATACACAATTATTTATTAGATCAGCTATAAAACATAAAATGGCACAATATTCAATGCATAGGCCTAAAGACAATAACAATTAACATTTACTTACAAATACAGGGAGTGCAGAATTATTAGGCAAATGAGTATTTTGACCACATCATCCTCTTTATGCATGTTGTCTTACTCCAAGCTGTATAGGCTCGAAAGCCTACTACCAATTAAGCATATTAGGTGATGTGCATCTCTGTAATGAGAAGGGGTGTGGTCTAATGACATCAACACCCTATATCAGGTGTGCATAATTATTAGGCAACTTCCTTTCCTTTGGCAAAATGGGTCAAAAGAAGGACTTGACAGGCTCAGAAAAGTCAAAAATAGTGAGATATCTTGCAGAGGGATGCAGCACTCTTAAAATTGCAAAGCTTCTGAAGCGTGATCATCGAACAATCAAGCGTTTCATTCAAAATAGTCAACAGGGTCGCAAGAAGCGTGTGGAAAAACCAAGGCGCAAAATAACTGCCCATGAACTGAGAAAAGTCAAGCGTGCAGCTGCCAAGATGCCACTTGCCACCAGTTTGGCCATATTTCAGAGCTGCAACATCACTGGAGTGCCCAAAAGCACAAGGTGTGCAATACTCAGAGACATGGCCAAGGTAAGAAAGGCTGAAAGACGACCACCACTGAACAAGACACACAAGCTGAAACGTCAAGACTGGGCCAAGAAATATCTCAAGGCTGATTTTTCTAAGGTTTTATGGACTGATGAAATGAGAGTGAGTCTTGATGGGCCAGATGGATTGGCCCGTGGCTGGATTGGTAAAGGGCAGAGAGCTCCAGTCCGACTCAGACGCCAGCAAGGTGGAGGTGGAGTACTGGTTTGGGCTGGTATCATCAAAGATGAGCTTGTGGGGCCTTTTCGGGTTGAGGATGGAGTCAAGCTCAACTCCCAGTCCTACTGCCAGTTTCTGGAAGACACCTTCTTCAAGCAGTGGTACAGGAAGAAGTCTGCATCCTTCAAGAAAAACATGATTTTCATGCAGGACAATGCTCCATCACACGCGTCCAAGTACTCCACAGCGTGGCTGGCAAGAAAGGGTATAAAAGAAGAAAATCTAATGACATGGCCTCCTTGTTCACCTGATCTGAACCCCATTGAGAACCTGTGGTCCATCATCAAATGTGAGATTTACAAGGAGGGAAAACAGTACACCTCTCTGAACAGTGTCTGGGAGGCTGTGGTTGCTGCTGCACGCAATGTTGATGGTGAACAGATCAAAACACTGACAGAATCCATGGATGGCAGGCTTTTGAGTGTCCTTGCAAAGAAAAGTGGCTATATTGGTCACTGATTTGTTTTTGTTTTGCTTTTGAATGTCAGAAATGTATATTTGTGAATGTTGAGATGTTATATTGGTTTCACTGGTAAAAATAAATTATTGAAATGGGTATATATTTGTTTTTTGTTAAGTTGCCTAATAATTATGCACAGTAAAAGTCACCTGCACACACAGATATCCCCATAAAATAGCTAAAACTAAAAACAAACTAAAAACTACTTCCAAAAATATTCAGCTTTGATATTAATGAGTTTTTTGGGTTCATTGAGAACATGGTTGTTGTTCAATAATAAAATTAATCCTCAAAAATACAACTTGCCTAATAATTCTGCACTCCCTGTATACATTTACACAAACATACATGACATAGGTACCTTGGGATTATCTTGTGAACAGTCTGGATGTTTCTGCTAGCTTCCTGTCCTCATCCTCCCCTCTCTCCTTCCCTTCTGACTAACTCTTGTTCTATATATTCAGAATTGTCCCATCCGTTAGTATTGCTTTGATGCAATTGGTTACTTTGTTTCCCGCTTCACCATATTTGGAAAACTGAATTCCATTGGTCCTAGCTGTTTACATGTAAATAGGGCTATTGTAGGGGTGGATAGCTATAAATCATGATAACCTGTTATCTACCATCCACACCCCAACAGGTACATGAAAGACTCCTATTTACATGTAAACATTTGGTGACTATTTTGAATGAAAGGAAGCCTGAGAAAATAACTCCTTATTTACCATCTCCTGATTCTCTTTGAGATAGACAGGGCATGATAAACAAAAAGGCTTGTATAGCTTTTGTTCTTGAGACAGGGCAGTAAACAAAAGACTTCATAGCTTTTGTAACTGAAATAGGGCATAGAAAGATATACAGCTATATTTCTCATGGCCAATTAATATGACTAGAATATTATACAAATACATAAATATGCTCATACATACAATATATACATTGGAATGGAACTATAACATAAGCGATTTGCCAAACTGTAACAGTCCCCCGCTTTGTGGCCTTGAAAGCTTTAGCCAATGGCCACACATTATGTATCTTGCTTATGTATTTCTCCCATGATCAGACCCTTACTAGACAACCTATGCATTATTACAAAGTATTATGTACAGTATCATGCTATAACCCATGGTAATGTGTTCCGTGAGATGAAGTTTAATTTAGCAAAGATTAACACGACTAGCCAATAGCATTAATTATGCTATTTGACACTGGTGCTGGCATCTGGAAGCTCGGTATCCTTATGTAAGACAAGATCTGTACATCCATCAGTCCATTTTGTACGTCTTAAAACTGAAGTGACACCTTCTTGTACAAACGTTTGTTATGAGGGCAAAGGCACGTATACACTTTCGTATTGGAACAGTTTTTCTTTTCTTTTGCCACAGGGGCCTGCTAGATAAGTGGTGATATTTTCGTAAACTGTTATCACCTTGCAGTGCCACAAGTCCATTTTCTTAGTATATGCACATGCAAGTAAAGGGTTTCGAATTCAGTGGAAATGTTGTGAACACAGGAACATGTGGTGGCCTCTTCTCATGCTGTAGTCACCGTGAAATGATGTGGGTCCCTGGCTCTGTAACATGAATGTACCCCTTTTGATGATCCACTTGCATAGCTGCACTATACTTCCTTCAGGGATGATGGTAGTGTCTTTGTGATAGGTTGTGACAGGATCTTGAATCTTCCATCTTCCTTCTGTCTCTGGGATGTTATTTTCTATCTTGAAGTAATATCATCAGCAGAGAAGTCCCAGATCTACACAGCACATCTTCAGTAGTTTAAAAAAAAAAACTTGCTTGGCATAATCAAGGTTATTGACAGTGGTGTTGGTATCCCAAATCTTGGAGAGGCAAATACTGCCATTATTCTCCTGAGAATTACATTCTCTTTTGACATTCATCTCACACCTGATAGGTTTGAACACAAAACCATATAGGTTATAACTGAAAAATCAACATATTTATGTTACTCCGATTAAAATATTAACCAACATATAAACACAACAAAATAAAAACAAAAATAATTCCCTACACCTTCTACACTAAGTATTAAATCAAAAGCATTACTCACTCTATGTCAATATGCCTATAATACACTTTAAACCAGATGTCTACCTGACTTCCCTAAAATGGTCTAACACCTATTATGTATGTTATTCTGTATCATAGTATTCATGATGTTTTTAAGGTCATAAATGTACTGGGTAAGACACATTTCTATCAGAACCTCAATACCTTATAGAGATGGTATTAAAACTGGAATCCCACTTTGTTTTAATAAATATATATAATTAACCATTAGGATTTGTGGATAAATACTAATTTATAATTAATCTTTTCCTCAGGCTTTAATAATAAAGAGAAAAATAAATTTAGTTAATGTTTGGATTTTAATGAGAAAGGGATACCATCCTATATGGAGATATTGAGCTTCTGTTTACTTATTTATATTGAATGGAAGTTCTGCATGATAAAGTAGGTCTGAATTAAAATTTATCATAACATATTTAAAAACTAAATTAAGATACACATATTTACAACTTTCAGTGATAACATGCTGCAATTCTGCTTTTTTCTTTGGTTACTACAGTAAGTCTATCCAAAGAATGCCCATTAATTGTGATACAAATTATTATTAACAGGCATAGTATATCCGTACAATAACTATAATGAAATATCATTGGAGATGTTGTTTCTGCGTTTCTGCTCAGCTGTTGGGATTCTGAGGAAGCATTTACAGATATCCATCACTGGTTTTCGATTTTTCTAGAAAAACAGACAAAACAAATGTAATTACTTTTCTAATTTGAACAACTATTTACATTTTGGAAACATCTCTTGGACATCCCTCTCTTAAATTTTATAATACTGCTCTAAAGCAATCCAAAATATTTTGAGCACATAATTTTGTTAAAATCATTTAAGATTATTTTTCCTAGGGGTAATACAACTGGCAAATGTGCTTGAAACATGCCATTTTGATCTCAGGTCTGTGACAAAAACAAACAATTGCACTAGGGATGGTCTCTTTTAAACAAACAATGGAGTGAGATATTTCCAAATTAAAGATAGACAGGAAGAACATTTTGTAAACACGCTGGGAGACAAAGGGTGAATGTGCCTCAGGACCACCAATAGTTAATTCTATTCTAAGGTAGGCACACCCTATTTTAACTGTTTAACAATTTAACAAACAAATTCCCAGACAGGAGGACACTTCCCTGAAAGACATCTCTCCCCCCCCCCCCCCTTGGGCACAATGTTTGTTTAGAACTAATTAAAGGCTGTAGTAGTTCCAAGAACAATGGTAATACAATTATACTCACCATTGCTGTAAAAATACCACCTATCTCTGTAAGAAAGATTCCTCCATGCTTCTCTTCGTTACATGTGTTGGGTTGGAGCTGAAAAATACTCTTTGTAGAAAATAGATTTAGATCATGTAACCATTTTGCATATGATTTTTGGTAACCATGGGATGTATCAAAACTCCAAGTGTACCTCTGTTTTTCCAAGAAATTAGGAAAAACAGGTTTACATGGTAGATCATAACAATACTGTTTTTCTTTAAAACCATTAATTGTATCCATGATTTCCACCCATCTGTTGCTCTGTAAATCATTTGTTAATATGTCAAGTTCCAAAACCTTAACTACAATATCTGTTTTAGTTCTTAATGCATTCCCCAAACACATTTTGAAGAGATCCATGTTCTCATTTTTAAGCAAATCACTGCAGATATCATTGTGTAACGGTGGCATTTTTACAGTATAATTTGGTAATTTAGATACACATGTATCACACTCTTTTTGAGCTGTGCAATTTTGGCCTGAATTTGCTATAAAACTTGAATTGGGCATTGTAGTAATTAAAATTGGTGTGGAGTGGTTGTTAGATACAGTATTTGAAATATTGCCTCTGGTAGCAGGGCATAACACAGGTGTTGCTAGAAAAACAGGGCTTTCACCTATGTTTACTGAATTCACTGTATCTTTTAAACTCAAATTGATTGTTTTATCAGTTTTGTCAAATAAAATTACATTCCTTGTCTCCCCCACTTTGTCACAGTTATTCAATGAATATGTTTGGGTGGATGCATCTTTTTTCAAAGTTTGTAGCAAATGAGTATTTTGTACACTTTGTGATTGTGTGAGTTTATTTTGGATAACTTTATTTACACTAATTATATTATCCATTTCATTTTCTGTTTTAATCAATTTTTCCTTCCACATTTTAAGTTCTGTTTGTGCAGTAGCACAGTTCTCATCACTTTTTTCTTTTAAGCATTTTATTTCATCATTAAGTGATGTTAAGAAACTGACTTTACATTCCAATTGGTCAATTTCTTTTTCTTTGAGAATTAAATTTGCTTTAGAATTGCGAAGGGCGTCATTTAAAACTTCTATTTTGGCATTCATTGCCAAGCAAACATACTTGCTACTGCTCTGCCCTTTAATTTTTTACTTTTTTTAGAGAAAGTCTTCTCTTTTTCAAATAAATCCTGGACATATTTCCAAGGATTCTCTTTTTCATGAACATCACAAGCAAAATCTTTACTTTTGTGACTTGTGATGTAAGTAACTACAAAACTTTCTAATGCAGATATTGTAGCCATCTTGGAAAAAACTCAAACAAAATGATAATAAAAAAAAAAAATCAAATAACAAAAAAAAAAAAAAAAATTCCCTTAATTATGTACTACTTGTAATGCCATTAATTGCCAAAAAAAAAAAATCAAAGGCAAGACAAGTTAGTAGAGGGAAACCTTTTCAATATTAATAAAACAAAGCTTCCCTTTGCTTAGCCGGCAACAATATTTATTTATTAATTCAAAAAGAAACATTTCAAATTTAATCCTCTTGAGGGATTTTACTGGTTCAAAATGAAACCAGAAATAAGCTTATTTTGTGGCATTGAATAAATGTGGTTTTATGACTGTTGAACGGCTGGAGCAGCCTGAATTTGTCCTAATAATCTTCTATGGTCACAACCATAGCTAGAAATTGTAAATGAATTCCAACAGTTAAACTATATTTGTTTTAAATGATGAGGATTCTTTGAATAGAAGTAAACGTTCCAACAAGGTATTCCTACTAGCTCAATAAACAGAATATACTATAATTCAGTTATTGCTGGTGGCTGCCTCAGCCTAACACTGCCAGTAGCCTCACCATACGTGTAAAACGTATATGCCGGATAAAATATCTTGATGGAGACGTAAATTTCTATTACCTGACGTGGTTCGCCAACTCTTAAAAGTAAACTCTTAAAGGAACTCTTAAAAGAGTAATAATTTTTAGAGTACAAATATAATATTTAGTCTTAAAGGTTATTTAATATGAGGAATTTTAGATCCTTAATCTGACTTCTAAAGTGCATATATATATATATATATATATGTATATTTATGCAATATTTTCTGATTTTATCCCAGAGTGACAATATAACTACGTCCATAAAATATATCTGTTTATTTACACAGCTTTTTATGGCTCATTTGAGGAATTAACAATTAAAGTCTAACTAATCCAGATATATATTTATGTTTTCTTGACCATGCAAGGCATAAATTATATGAAATCTGGCTTATTATTTAGCTAGAAAGGGGCTTATAATGTACAAATTGTAGCTATGGGATTAAATATTTCTATAGTATATTAATAGATAGAACTGACTACGTTCTAGTTTAAAATATTGCATAAATACACATATAGATGAGAAACTGATAAATAACCCAATGCAATAAGACTCTTAAAATTACTGTTGGTTTCAAAATACACAATTATTTATTAGATCAGCTATAAAACATAAAATGGCACAATATTCAATGCATAGGCCTAAAGACAATAACAATTAACATTTACTTACAAATATACATTTACACAAACATACATGACATAGGTACCTTGGGATTATCTTGTGAACAGTCTGGATGTTTCTGCTAGCTTCCTGTCCTCATCCTCCCCTCTCTCTCCTTCCCTTCTGACTAACTCTTGTTCTATATATTCAGAATTGTCCCATCCGTTAGTATTGCTTTGATGCAATTGGTTACTTTGTTTCCCGTTTCACCATATTTGGAAAACTGAATTCCATTGGTCCTAGCTGTTTACATGTAAATAGGGCTATTGTAGGGGTGGATAGCTATAAATCATGATAACCTGTTATCTACCATCCACACCCCAACAGGTACATGAAAGACTCCTATTTACATGTAAACATTTGGTGACTATTTTGAATGAAAGGAAGCCTGAGAAAATAACTCCTTATTTACCATCTCCTGATTCTCTTTGAGATAGACAGGGCATGATAAACAAAAAGGCTTGTATAGCTTTTGTTCTTGAGACAGGGCAGTAAACAAAAGACTTCATAGCTTTTGTAACTGAAATAGGGCATAGAAAGATATACAGCTATATTTCTCATGGCCAATTAATATGACTAGAATATTATACAAATACATAAATATGCTCATACATACAATATATACATTGGAATGGAACTATAACATAAGCGATTTGCCAAACTGTAACAATAGTATGTGTTAAACAATTTGTGTAAAGTAGTGGTTATCTGTTCCTGTAATATTCTATAGAATTCTACTGGTAAACATTCAGGCCCAGGTGCTTTATTGAGCTTAGCCTTTTTAATCCCCTCTGAAATCTCATATATTGATATTGGCACATTAAGCTCTTGTATAGCTTCTTCTGATAATGTGGGCACCTTAATCTTTTCCCAAAAAGTTTTTCCTGTGTCATATCTATAGACCCTGCTTTGAATACATTCTGAAAAAAGTCTTAAAGGCCTTCTTAATCTCAGCTACATTTATTAGTCTCTTGTCCCCCATTTTAATTGCAGAGATATACTTTTTACTTTTATGTTTGGTGATTCTGGCTAGGTACTTTGCTGACCTACCTGCATGCCCTCCATACAAATTATCCTGCATCGTTTTCTGATAGAGGAATACATCTTTCTGATCTTTCACTTTTTTATATCTCTCCCAATTTAACTGACTTGAATTGGAAAGGTAAGCATTATAACTGTTCTTAACCATATTAGATAACTGGATTTCTCTCTGTAAAGATTTTTTTTAAATATAAGTGAGCTCGAATATCACCACGCAGAACCGCCTTAGCTTCTTCCCAAAATGTCTCCACTTTGTCTAGATATGAGGAATTATGGTTATAATAATGAATCCATTTCTCCTTTAACCAACTCTGGAATGTAATGTTCTGAGCCAAATAATTAGGAAAAAATGTTAACATTATTTGGTACTTGGGCAGCTTTAATATTGATATCCAATTATGTAATAAAATGTACATTTAATAAATATTAATAAAGAACTCAAATTATATTAAATTCTTAATTGCAAAACAAAAATAAAAAAATAGAGGCGGCGGATCCCAAAGGAATCAATGGGAGTCTGACCATAGCGAAAGTACAAGTTCGCTGCTGCCTGACATCCCATTGATTCCTATGGGAGCTGTCTACACCTAACACCCTAACATGTACCCCGAGTCTAAACACCCCTAAGCTGTCCTACACCGCCGCAACTAAATAAAGTTATTACCCCCTAAACCGTGGCTCCCGGAGCCCACCGCAAGCTACTCTATACATATTAACCCCTAAACTGCCGCTCCCTGACCCCGCCGCCACCTACATTATACCTAGTAACCCCTATCCTGCCCCCCCTATACCGCCGCCCTCTATAATAAAGTTATTAACCCCTATCCTGCCGATCCCGCACCTCGCAGCAACTATAATAAATTTATTAACCCCTAAACCGCCGCTCCCGGAGCCCACCGCCACCTACATTATACCTAGTAACCCCTATCCTGCCCCCCCTATACCGCCGCCCTCTATAATAAAGTTATTAACCCCTATCCTGCCGATCCCGCACCTCGCAGCAACTAAATAAATAGTTTAACCCCTAGACCCTGCCGCAACCTATATTAAATTTATTAACCCCTAATCTGCCCCCCTACACCGTCGCCACCTATGATACATTTATTAACCCCTATCCTGCCCCCCACTACACCGCCGCCACTGTAATAAAATTATTAACCCCTAAACCTAAGTCTAACACTAACCCTAACACCCCCTAACTTAAATATTAATTAAATATATCTAAATAATATTTCTATTATGAACTAAATTAATCCTATTTAAAACTAAATACTTACCTTTAAAATAAACCCTAATATAGCTACAATATAAATAACTAGTACTAAAGCCCGTGTACACGGGCCATTTTTTGCAGTACAGCGGTCCCACCCCTTGCTCTCACCCCCTCTCTATTGCTCTCTCTCCCCCTCTCTTTTGCTTTCTCTCCCCCCTCTCCTTTACACTCTACCCTCTTTTGCTCTCTCTCTCCCCTCTTTGGCTCTCTCTGCCCCCTCTTTTGTTCTCTCCCCCATCTTTGGCTCTCTCTCCCCCCTCTTTGTCTCTCTCTCCCCCCTCTTTTGTTCTCTCCCCCTCTTTGGCTCTCTCTCCCCCCCCTCTTTGGCTCTCTCTGCCCCCTCTTTTGTTCTCTCCCCCCTCTTTGGCTCTCTCTCCCCCCTCTTTGGCTCTCTCTGCCCCCTCTTTTGTTCTCTCCCCCTCTTTTGCTCTCTCTCTCCCCTCTTTGGCTCTCTCCCCCCTTTCTTTTGCTCTCTCTGCCCCCTCTTTTGTTCTCTCCCCCCTCTTTGGCTTTCTCTCCCCACTCTTTGGCTCTCTCTGCCCCCTCATTGGCTCTCTCTGCCCCCTGTTTGGCTCTCTCTCCACCCTCTTTGGCTCTCTTCCCCCCTCTTTTGTTCTCTCCCCCCTCTTTGGCTCCCCCCCCCCCTCTATTTGTCTCTCTCCCCCCTCTTTGGCTCTCTCTCACCACTCTTTGGCTCTCTCTGCCCCATATTTTGTTCTCTCCCCCCTCTATTTGGCTCTCTCCCCCCTTCTTTGGCCCTTCTCCCCCTGTCTTTGGGCCTTCTCCCCCCTCTCTTGCTCCCTCTCTTGCCACGCCCCCTTCGCGGCACCCCGCTCGGCCACGCCCCCTCACAGCGACACCCGCACGGCCACGCCCAATCGCGGCGACACCCGCACGGTCACGCCCATCGCAGTGACACCCGCCCGGCCACGCCCCCATCGCGGCACTCGCGCTCCCCAGACCTCACAGCTGTTCAGCTTGTATGCTGTGTACCTCGCGCACGCCCGCTGTCACTCACCTCCCATGTAGCGCGCGGCCGCTTCTCACAGCTGTTACTGGCCTCGCTGTACCTCTCGCACACACGCCCGCTGTCACATGGGAGCGCGGCCGCTTCTCACAGCTGTTACTTGCCTCGCTCCAAGCCGACACTGATCAAGGCCAGGTATGTTTGTCACGTGCAGTCTCTACTGCGCATGACTGCATCTGACAAACATACTTGGCCAATTATTATATAGGATAATTATATTGTAGCTATCTTTGGATTTATTTTTATTTTACAGGCAACTTTCAATTTATTTTAACTAGGTACAATAGCTATTAAATAGTTATTAACTATTTAATAGCTTACCTAGCTAAAATAAAGAGAAATTTACCTGTAAAATAATGATCGGAACAGCCAATAGAAAGCAAGCTCAATCTGATTGGCTGATTGGATCAGCCAATCGGATTGAACTTTAATCTGATTGGCTGATTCAATCAGCCAATCAGATTTTTCCTACCTTAATTCCGATTGGCTGATAGAATCCTATCAGCCAATCGGAATTGAAGGGACGCCATCTTGGATGACGTCCCTTAAAGGAGCCTTCATTCGTCGGTAGTCCGTCGGTAAAGAAGGATGTACCGCGTCAGCGGGATGAAGATTGAAGATTGAAGACCCCGCTTGGAAGATGACATCGCCCGGATAGAAGACTTCTTCAGCGCCTCTTGGAAGATGACATCACCCGGATAGAAGACTTCTTCAGCGCTGACTGGAGGATCACTTCATCGGATGGAAGATTTCTTCAGCGCCCCTTGGAGGATAACTGCTGCCGCTCCGGATCTCCTCTTCGGTTCCATCGCTGCTCGGCTGAGTGAAGACGACTCAAGGTAGGATGATCTTCAGGGGATTAGTGTTAGGTTATTTTAAGGGGGGTTTGGGTTAGATTAGGGGTATGTGGGTGGTGGGTTTTAATGTAGGGGGGGGTTGTATTTTTCTTTTACAGGCAAAAGAGCTGAATTCTTTGTGGCATGGTAAGGTAAAAGAGCTTTGAACTTTTTTAATTTAGAATAGGGTAGGGCATTTTTTTTATTTTGGGGGGGTTGTTATTTTATTAGGGGGCTTAGATTAGGTGTAAGTAGCTTAAAATTGTTGTAATATTTTTAAAATGTTTGTAACTTATTTTTTTTATTTTTTGTAACTTAGCTTTTTTTATTTTTTGTACTTTAGTTAGTTTATGTAATTGTATTTAATTGTAGTTATTTGTAGTTAATTTATTTAATTAATTTAAGGATAGTGTAGTGTTAGGTTTAATTGTAACTTAGGTTAGGATTTATTTTACAGGTAATTTTGTATTTCTTTTAGCTAGGTAGTTATTAAATAGTTAATAACTATTTAATAACTATTCTAACTAGCTAAAATAAATACAAAGTTACCTGTAAAATAAATATAAATCCTAACGGCTAGATTTGGAGTTTTGTCGGTAACGACCCGAAAAACTAACGCCCGCGTTTTACTGGCCGCACCATAAAAATAACTCTGGTATCGAGAGTCCACATAAAGGCTGCGTTAGGCTCCAAAAAAGGAGCGTAGAGCATTTTTAACGCAGCTTCAACTCTCGATACCAGAGTTGCTTACGGACGCGGCCAGCCTCAAAAACGTGCTCGTGCACGATTCTCCCATAGGAAACAATGGGGCTGTTTGAGCTGAAAAAAAACTTAACACCTGCAAAAAAGCAGCGTTCAGCTCCTAACGCAGCCCCATTGTTTGCTATGCGGTAACCCTTCCGACGTCTGCACTTAACACTCTAACATGTACCCCGAGTCTAAACACCCCTAACCTTACACTTATTAACCCCTATTCTGCCGCCCCCGCTATCGCTGACCCCTGCATATTATTATTAACCCCTAATCTGCCGCTCCGTAAACCGCCGCTACTTACATTATCCCTATGTACCCCTAATCTGCTGCCCTAACATCGCCGACCCCTATATTATATTTATTAACCCCTAATCTGCCCCCCACAACGTCGCCTCCACCTGCCTACACTTATTAACCCCTAATCTGCCGACCGGACCGCACCGCTATTATAATAAAGTTATTAACCCCTAATCCGCCTCACTAACCCTATCATAAATAGTATTAACCCCTAATCTGCCCTCCCTAACATCGCCGACACCTAACTTCAATTATTAACCCCTAATCTGCCGACCGAATCTCGCCGCTATTCTAATAAATGTATTAACCCCTAAAGCTAAGTCTAACCCTAATACTAACACCCCCCTAAGTTAAATATAATTTAAATCTAACGAAATTAATTAACTCTTATCAAATAAATTATTCCTATTTAAAGCTAAATACTTACCTGTAAAATAAATCCTAATATAGCTACAATATAAATTATAATTATATTATAGCTATTTTAGGATTTATATTTATTTTACAGGTAACTTTGTATTTATTTTAACCAGGTACAATAGCTATTAAATAGTTATGAACTATTTAATAGCTAAAATAGTTAAAATAATTACAAATTTACCTGTAAAAGAAATCCTAACCTAAGTTACAAATAAACCTAACACTAGACTATCAATAAATTAATTAAATAAACTACCTACAATTACCTACAATTAACCTAACACTACACTATCAATAACTTAATTAAATACAATTGCTACAAATAAATACAATTAAATAAACTAGCTAAAGTACAAAAAATAAAAAAGAACTAAGTTACAAAAAATAAAAAAATATTTACAAACATAAGAAAAATATTACAACAATTTTAAACTAATTACACCTACTCTAAGCCCCCTAATAAAATAACAAAGCCCCCCAAAATAAAAAAATGCCCTACCCTATTCTAAATTACTACAGTTCAAAGCTCTTTTACCTTACCAGCCCTGAACAGGGCCCTTTGCGGGGCATGCCCCAAGAAATACAGCTCTTTTGCCTGTAAAAAAAAACATACAATACCCAAGCCCCCCAACATTACAACCCACCACCCACATACCCCTAATCTAACCCAAACCCCCCTTAAATAAACCTAACACTAAGCCCCTGAAGATCATCCTACCTTGTCTTCACCATACCAGGTTCACCGATCGGTCCAGAAGAGCTCCTCCGATGTCCTGATCCAAGCCCAAGCGGGGGGCTGAAGAGGTCCATGATCCAGCTGAAGTCTTCATCCAAGCGGGGCAGAAGAGTTCTTCCATCCGATTGAAGTCTTCATCCAAGCGGCATCCATCCGGAGCGAAGCATCAGCATCCTGAAGACCTCCACCGCGGAACATCCATCCTGGCCGACGACTGAACGACGAATGACGGTTCCTTTAAATGACGTCATCCAAGATGGCGTCCCTCGAATTCCGATTGGCTGATAGGATTCTATCAGCCAATCGGAATTAAGGTAGGAATATTCTGATTGGCTGATGGAATCAGCCAATCAGAATCAAGTTCAATCCGATTGGCTGATCCAATCAGCCAATCAGATTGAGCTTGCATTCTATTAGCTGTTCCGATCAGCCAACAGAATGCGAGCTCAATCTGATTGGCTGATTGGATCAGCCAATCGGATTGAACTTGATTCTGATTGGCTGATTCCATCAGCCAATCAGAATATTCCTACCTTAATTCCGATTGGCTGATAGAATCCTATCAGCCAATCGGAATTTGAGGGACGCCATCTTGGATGACGTCCCTTAAAGGAACCGTCATTCTGCAGTTGGACGTCGCCGGAAGAAGATGGGTCCGCGGTGGAGGTCTTCAGGATGGAGCCGGTCGTCATCGGATGAAGATAGAAGATGCCACTTGCATCAAGATGGTTGCCGGTCCGGATCGCCTCTTCTTCCCGGATAGGATGAAGACTTTGGAGCCTCTTCTGGACCTCTTCAGGCACCGGATGATGGATCGCCAACCCCCGCTTGGGTTGGATGAAGATTTTGGAGCCAGGACGGATCGGTGATACCTGGTGAGGTGAAGACAAGGTAGGATGATCTTCAGGGGCTTAGTGTTAGGTTTATTTAAGGGGGGTTTGGGTTAGATTAGGGGTATGTGGGTGGTGGGTTGTAATGTTGGGGGGGTATTGTATGTTTTTTTTTTACAGGCAAAAGAGCTGAACTTCTTGGGGCATGCCCCGCAAAGGGCCCTGTTCAGGGCTGGTAAGGTAAAAGAGCTTTTAACTTTAGTAATTTAGAATAGGGTAGGGCATTTTTTATTTTGGGGGGCTTTGTTGTTTTATTAGGGGGCTTAGAGTAGGTGTAATTAGTTTAAAATTGTTGTAATATTTTTCTTATGTTTGTAGATATTTTATTATTTTTGGTAACTTAGTTCTTTTTTATTTTTTGTACTTTAGCAAGTTTATTTAATTGAATTTATTTGTAGGCATTGTATTTAATTAATTTATTGATAGTGTAGTGTTAGGTTAATTGTAAGTAATTGTAGGTAGTTTATTTAATTAATTTATTGATAGTCTAGTGTTAGGTTTATTTGTAACTTAGGTTAGGATTTCTTTTACAGGTAAATTTGTAATTATTTTAACTAGTTTAGCTATTAAATAGTTCTTAACTATTTAATAGCTATTGTACCTGGTTAAAATAAATACAAAGTTACCTGTAAAATAAATATAAATCCTAAAATAGCTATAATATAAATATAATTTATAATGTAGCTATATTAGGATTTATTTTACAGGTAAGTATTTAGCTTTAAATAGGAATAATTTATTTAATAAGAGTTAATTTATTTCGTTAGATTTAAATTATATTTAACTTAGGGGGGTGTTAGTGTTAGGGTTAGACTTAGCTTTAGGGGTTAATACATTTATTAGAATAGCGGTGAGCTCCGGTCGGCAGATTAGGGGTTAATAATTGAAGTTAGGTGTCGGCGATGTTAGGGAGGGCAGATTAGGGGTTAATACTATTTATTATAGGGTTAGTGAGGCGGATTAGGGGTTAATAACTTTATTATAGTAGCGCTCAGGTCCGCTCGGCAGATTAGGGGTTAATAAGTGTAGGCAGGTGGAGGCGACGTTGTGGGGGGCAGATTAGGGGTTAATAAATATAATACAGGGGTCGGCGGTGTTAGGGGCAGCAGATTAGGGGTACATAAGGATAACGTAGGTGGCGGTCGGCAGATTAGGGGTTAAAAAAATTTAATCGAGTGGCGGCGATGTGGGGGGACCTCGGTTTAGGGGTACATAGGTAGTTTATGGGTGTTAGTGTACTTTAGAGTACAGTAGTTAAGAGCTTTATGAACCGGCGTTAGCCCAGAAAGCTCTTAACTACTGACTTTTTTCCTGCGGCTGGAGTTTTGTCGTTAGATGTCTAACGCTCACTTCAGAAACGACTCTAAATACCGGAGTTAGGAAGATCCCATTGAAAAGATAGGATACGCAATTGACGTAAGGGGATCTGCGGTATGGAAAAGTCGCGGCTGAAAAGTGAGCGTTAGACCCTATTTTGAGTGACTCTAAATACCGGCGGTAGCCTAAAACCAGCATTAGGAGCCTCTAACGCTGGTTTTCACGGCTACCGCCAAACTCCAAATCTAGGTCTAAGAAAGCTACAATATAATTATTATTTATATTGTAGCTATATTAGGGTTAATTTTAAAGGTAAGTATTTAGTTTTAAATAGGATTAATTTAGTTCATAATAGAAATATTATTTAGATTTATTTAATTAATATTTAAGTTAGGGGGTGTTAGGGTTAGTGTTAGACTTAGGTTTAGGGGTTAATAATTTTATTACAGTGGCGGCAGTGTAGTGGGGGGCAGGATAGGGGTTAATAAATTTATTATAGGTGGCGACGGTGTAGGGGGGCAGGATAGGGGTTAATAAATTTAATATAGGTTGCGGCGGGGTCAGGGAGTGGCGGTTTAGGGGTTAAACTATTTATTTAGTTGCGGCGAGGTGCGGGATCAGCAGGATAGGGGTTAATAACTTTATTATAGAGGGCGACGGTATAGGGGGGCAGGATAGGGGTTACTAGGTATAATGTAGGTGTCAGCGGTGTCCGGGAGCAGCGGTTTAGGGGTTAATACATTTATAAGAGTTGCGACGGTGTCCGGGAGCAGTGGTTTAGGGGTTAATACATATATAAGAGTTGTGGCGGGGTCTAGGAGTGGCGGTTTAGGGGTTAGTAACTTTATTTAGTTGCGGGAGGCTCCGGGGGCGCCGGTATAGGGGGTAGAACAGTGTAGTTAGTGTGGGTGCTTAGTGACAGGCTAGCAAGAAAGCTGTAAAAAAGCCGAAGACCAGCAAGATCAGATGAGTGATAACTCTCACAGTCCGCTGCTCATCGCCCCGTACTTGGTGCGCGGCTTTTTGACAGCTTTTTTGATAACTTAGGCGAATTTTTGCAGGTCCGCGGCGGCGATGTGAGGCGAGCTTAGGTGGGCGTATTGGGCCGGCGAAAGCAGGAAAAGTAGACACGTTGATAACTATCCCCCAATATCTTTAATATCAGCCTTCATATCCAACCCAAGCATTGTATCCGCGACTAAAAACATATCTATCCTTGAGAGCGCTTGCTGCCCCTTAGAAATGCGTGTGTAGGTTTTAATATCCGGATTTTGAATGTGCCAAATATCTTTTAATCCTAGCTTGTGGCATAGTTTTTGCAATATACGGGTTTTCCTATCTTTCCTGATTGTTATTCTTGTTCATTCTGTCTAATTTAGGAATCGAGATCAGGTTAAGATCCCCCATAAGAATTAGATTTTGTCCTATACCTTCCAGCAGCTTCAGAGTTATCCCAGAATTTGTAGTCAGTTCCATTCGGACCATATATGTTACATAGGGTAAACAATGTTTTGTCTATTTTTTATTTAATAATTTGACAACGAGCGTCTGGGTCTAATTATGCTACAAGACAAGTTCTTACTTATAAAGATCGCTATAACTTCTCCAACCCATTTGGATTTTAACTTGATCGACTGACTGTTTCAAATGAGTTTCTTGTAACATAGCATAATCTGCTTTCTGTTTGCTGAGTTGTCTAATAATAGCGTTCCTTTTGATTGAAGAGGTTATGCCACCCACATTCCATGAAAGTAATCTAAGAGTAGCTACTTTCATTGGATTCACATAGAGTTATGAGACACATGCATGAAAGAGAAAAAAAAAGGGAAACAGAACTGACTTGTGCAATTATCCATCTTGACACTGAACACTTTTTTAATATGTTCACATAAAGCTTTAGCATCATAAAACCAGCATAAAATAAAAAGACAAAATACATCAAACCTAGAAATTAAAAATAAAAAGGATTACATTCCACTCAATGTTAACAAGCTCCTAACTTAGTAAATAAAATTATTCTATACCCTTCAATTACAAAACATAAGCGCTTCAGCTGCATTATTGAGAGTTTTCATCTCCCCATCTGTTAAGATTATCAGTTTTGCAGGATATACCAATCTGGCAAGCTTTGCTGAGTTTGGTACAGAATGGGGGCATTTCTTTTCTCTTTGTTAGAGTCTCACCATAAAAATCTTGGAACATTAAGATCTTGTATTATACTGTTAGGTAAGGTCGGGCAGACTTGCTGGGCCTATGGCTCTTATCTGCCGTCAATATCTATGTTTCTATGTTTGTATTGATCTATCACAATATGGTATTACCATCTGAATTATTTTCGTACTGGCCCAACTCTGTGTATTCTCTCAATGTGTACTGTATGGGGTGAAGGCTGGATGTTTAATACCTGAGGTAGTTTATGTGTTGCAAAATACATTAAATCCTGATATTCAGGCGTCTAGGGGAGGCCAATGATCCTAATATTGTTCCGCATTAAGCAGTTTCTCAATTCTTGTCTGTGAGCTAGATATTATTTTAGTCCGTGATTGGAAAGCTTGTTCTTGTATAGTGAATCTATCCTCTCAGAGATTCTAGTCTCAGCTCCGTTCAATCTAAAAGAGAATTGTCTTATCTCATTAGTTAGGCCACTTATTACTTGTTTCATTTCTGATTTAACTAATCATCTTTGAAATCTGCATAACTAGTTCAGATATATAAGAATTAGGGGTGGCATTTTCACTACGATCTTGTAACAATTCTATACTGTGGTCAGCTTGTTTGCTACCTTTTTTGTCACTCTGTTTGGGCGGCATAACAGGAGAATTACCTTTACTGTGTGCAATAAATCTTTCCATAAATAGTGTCAATCTGAAAGGATTTAGTATAGAAAATAACTTCTTCACCACTGGTTACTTATCTGGCTGACAATATAGCCAAGTGCAAACAATTTATCTGGCAGACAAAATAGCCAGGAGTATACAAACAGATGAAATAAAGGGCAGAAGAAAACTGCCTAACAAGTGTACCGTATTTAAGATATATATATATACACACACAACTTCAGGGAAGCGCTCAAACACTCAAGAGCCTGGTAATGGCACTTCACGTAAGCTACACCCGCCCTTTCATGACGTCACTCTGACGCATTCTCCAAAGTCAGCTGTCCGGTGCTAAGAACGGAGCGTTCCACCTCCGCTCCACAAAATACAGCAACAGCAACAATCAAAGCACCTGGTGGTTGACTCAAATTAAGGAAAAAAGTCCTTTACTCAGAGGTTTATAGAACTGCCGTGTTTTTATTATTGTTCCATCAAAGCATACACACAGCATAGGCGATAATAAGGGGAAAAAGACAGGCTTACGGTCAAACGCGTTTCATCTAAACAGACATGACTTCTTCAATGACCATGCATTATCCCACTCCTCCCTGCAATTTAAAGACACAGGAACCTCCCATATTTGTTATCATCCAATTAACATGTAACAAATTTTCACAATGAAGGAGCAAGGGATTTAAAGGGATATATACAGAGCACTTTAAAATAAAAGTGTACCTGCAATAACCTGCTGCAAAATATATTTTTGTGATGCAGCACATACACTTCAATACATATATACATATACAATATATTATACTGCCTAATGAGTGTAACAGTGAATTGAATAATCATTAATGATCTACAAAAAGCCTGTCTTTTTCCCCTTATTATCACCTATGCTGTGTGTATGCTTTGATGGAACAATAATAAAAACACAGCAGTTTTATAAACCTCTGAGTAAAGGACTTTTTTCTTTAATTTGAGTCAACCACCGGGTGATTTGATTGTTGCTATATATATATATATATATATATATATATATATATATATATATATATATATATATATATAAAAATATATATATATATATATATATATATATATATATATAAAAGCCCCAAAGGCTTGTGCATAAACAAATGAAGTATATGACTAATTAGTTGGAAATGACTTCCCAGATACAACTTTGCTCCTACCCGTTATGGGTTATGGGAGCCACTAGTCCTGATCACACTTTCCACCTATATCACTTTGGGGGGATACTTTTTGACCAAGATGGAATTATGAACATGTAATATATTCACTGGTCACAGATCCTTCCATTTGAGTTATGCCAAGTAGGAAGATCCAGATGATCATGCAATCTGTGCTCTACTTATACTTCAGAGGAAACCTGCAGTAAGGCAATTACCCTGGGGAGATTGCCCTCTACTGTCCATCTGTAATTGCTCCTTCCCAATCTGGGTTATGGGAGCAGTCCCTTTTAATTTAAAGTAATCCAAGGGTTCCACTGCAGTCAACCATATAACTGTAACCCGATTATGTCCATACATGTACCTGGTTCTTATGAGTCCAAATTATTACTCAGGGACTCTCTTCCCCCTGAATAAAAAGCACTGTCCAGATGCATTAACAATAGATAACCATCGTTCTAGGAATGAAATACTGATAGCCTTTCAGTGCACTTGTTCAGCATATTTTAAGATGAAAAAGGAAGTTTCTGGAATCAATCCACTCCACAGTAGCTTTGGTTACTCCAAGATTGGGTTAATTTGGGTTAGTTTGGCCTGTAAAGTCTCCCATATAATGCGCTGAATTGCGGTATCAAATTTATATTTTAAATGTGCTGGCAAGAAAGTCCTGCATGTAAAATGATAAATAGTAAAAATTGCCTTACCAGGCTCCGAATGTTTTGGCCGCTTTTATGTGTCCTCACTCCAGGCTCTGATGTTCAAGACCTGGTGTATGGTCTGCCCTTCTTGGCATCTCACCTTCCTTGATAGCGGCAACCTCCAACTCCTTCACTCATCACATAAGGATAGGCTTGTTGTGTAAGCGGAATGACGTCACAAATCTCCGTTTCCATCCAGGGAATCCCCGGTGCCGGACATCGACAGGAGACGTGTACCAGTGAGTGACC